>NC_048585.1:4285617-4400617 GCF_013265735.2 Oncorhynchus mykiss
TGTGTGTTTCTCTATCAGTCTGGTCCAGTCTGGTCCTCTCTGTGTGTTTCTCTATCAGTCTGGTCCAGTCTGGTCCTCTCTGTGTGTTTCTCTATCAGTCTGGTCCAGTCTGGTCCTCTCTGTGTGTTTCTCTATCAGTCTGGTCCAGTCTGGTCCTCTCTGTGTGTTTCTCTATCAGTCTGGTCCAGTCTGGTCCTCTCTGTGTGTTTCTCTATCAGTCTGGTCCAGTCTGGTCCTCTCTGTGTGTTTCTCTATCAGTCTGGTCCAGTCTGGTCCTCTCTGTGTGTTTCTCTATCAGACTGGTCCAGTCTGGTCCAGTCTGGTTCTCTCTGTGTGTTTCTCTATCAGTCTGGTCCAGTCTGGTCCTCTCTGTGTGTTTCTCTATCAGTCTGGTCCAGTCTGGTCCTCTCTGTGTGTTTCTCTATCAGTCTGGTCCAGTCTGGTCCTCTCTGATAAACCAATAAAGAGAAAGGTGGGAAAGGGATCCATGGCAGCTAGTAGGCCGGTGACGACGACCGCCAAGCGCCACCCAAACAGGAAGGGGAAAGTAACAGCTAGTAGGCCGGTGACGACGACCGCCGAGCGCCACCCGAACAGGAAGGGGAAAGTAACAGCTAGTAGGCCGGTGACGACGACCGCCGAGCGCCACCCAAACAGGAAGGGGAGCCACCTTCGGTAGGAGTCGTGACAAGTGATCAGTATGGACACCTTGTATTTCTACCTGCGATGCCACCATTTCACTGTTAATCTTCACTTCAACTAACTCATAAATCACTGTTTATACTCACTTCAACTAACTCATAAATCACTGTTTATACTCACTTCAACTAACTCATAAATCACTGTTTATACTCACTTCAACTAACTCATAAATCACTGTTAATCTTCACTTCAACTAACTCATAAATCACTGTTAATCTTCACTTCAACTAACTCATAAATCACTGTTAGTACTCACTTCAACTAACTCATAAATCACTGTTAATATTCACTTCAACTAACTCATAAATCACTGTTAATCTTCACTTCAACTAACTCATAAATCACTGTTAATCTTCACTTCAACTAACTCATAAATCACTGTTAATCTTCACTTCAACTAACTCATAAATCACTGTTAATCTTCACTTCAACTAACTCATAAATCACTGTTAATCTTCACTTCAACTAACTCATAAATCACTGTTTATACTCACTTCAACTAACTCATAAATCACATTGGTGTTTATATTCACTTCAACTAACTCATAAATCACTGTTTATATTCACTTCAACTAACTCATAAATCACTGTTAATATTCACTTCAACTAACTCATAAATCACTGTTTATACTCACTTCAACTAACTCATAAATCACTGTTTATACTCACTTCAACTAACTCATAAATCACTGTTTATACTCACTTCAACTAACTCATAAATCACTGTTAATCTTCACTTCAACTAACTCATAAATCACTGTTAATCTTCACTTCAACTAACTCATAAATCACTGTTAGTACTCACTTCAACTAACTCATAAATCACTGTTAATATTCACTTCAACTAACTCATAAATCACTGTTTATACTCACTTCAACTAACTCATAAATCACTGTTAATCTTCACTTCAACTAACTCATAAATCACTGTTAATCTTCACTTCAACTAACTCATAAATCACTGTTTATACTCACTTCAACTAACTCATAAATCACTGTTTATACTCACTTCAACTAACTCATAAATCACTGTTTATACTCACTTCAACTAACTTATAAATCACTGTTTATACTCACTTCAACTAACTCATAAATCACTGTTTATACTCACTTCAACTAACTCATAAATCACTGTTTATACTCACTTCAACTAACTCATAAATCACTGTTTATACTCACTTCAACTAACTCATAAATCACTGTTTATACTCACTTCAACTAACTCATAAATCACATTGGTGTTTATATTCACTTCAACTAACTCATAAATCACTGTTTATATTCACTTCAACTAACTCATAAATCACTGTTTATATTCACTTCAACTAACTCATAAATCACTGTTAATATTCACTTCAACTAACTCATAAATCACTGTTTATACTCACTTCAACTAACTCATAAATCACTGTTTATATTCACTTCAACTAACTCATAAATCACATTGGTGTTTATATTCACTTCAACTAACTCATAAATCACTGTTTATATTCACTTCAACTAACTCATAAATCACTGTTTATATTCACTTCAACTAACTCATAAATCACTGTTAATCTTCACTTCAACTAACTCATAAATCACTGTTAATCTTCACTTCAACTAACTCATAAATCACTGTTTATACTCACTTCAACTAACTCATAAATCACTGTTTATACTCACTTCAACTAACTCATAAATCACTGTTTATATTCACTTCAACTAACTCATAAATCACTGTTTATACTCACTTCAACTAACTCATAAATCACTGTTTATACTCACTTCAACTAACTCATAAATCACTGTTTATACTCACTTCAACTAACTCATAAATCACTGTTTATACTCACTTCAACTAACTCATAAATCACTGTTTATACTCACTTCAACTAGATGTCCCGTCAGATGTTTCCTAGCAACCAATTATCTCCCTTAATTAATGTTTTATTAAAACAAAAAACGAATGAATCCACGTGATGTCAAAGCCTTCATTCAGCAGACAGAGCAGGGCGACACTCTGTCTGTTGGTCTCCCGAATGGCACCCTATTCCCTACGTGGTGCGCTACTTTGGATCAGATCCTATGGGCCTATTGTCCAAAGTAGTGCACTATGTAGGGAATAGGGTGCCGTTGGGTATGGCTCAGCTCAGTCTGCGACATGGAGGCTTTTCCATCACGTTGATTCATTTGATTCGTTTTTTTGTTTTAAACATTAATTAGGGGAGATAATTGGGGCTAGAGAACATCTGAGGGGACATCTAGCGATCAGAATATAAAACACCAGTGTGATTTATCTGAAGTGAATATAAACAGTGATTTATGAGTTACTCTCGTGACCCAGAGACGAGGTCTTTATCTGTCGCTGTGTCACAAGCAGCACATGGACTCATTACTCTCTCACCCCACCGTGTGTGTGTGTGTTTGTACAGTGTGTGTGTGTGTGTGTGTGTGTGTATGTGTGTGTGTGTGTGTGTGTGTGTGTGTGTGTGTGTGTGTGTGTGTGTGTGTGTGTGTGTGTGTGTGTGTGTGTGTGTGTGTGTGTGTTTGTACAGTGTGTGTGTGTGTGTGTGTGTGTATGTATGTATGTATGTGTGTGTGTGTGTGTGTGTGTGTGTGTGTGTGTGTGTGTGTGTGTGTGTGTGTGTGTGTGTGTGTGTGTGTGTGTGTGTGTGTGTGTGTGTGTGTGTGTGTGTGTGTTTGAACAGTGTGTGTGTGTACGGTGTGTGTCGAGCCATTACTCTCTGACCCTTGATCCTAAATCACCAGGGAGACGCTGGGTGCTGATTAGTGATGCTCATCACCACGGTGACAGTGATGCTGAGGCCTTCTAACTCATCACCACGGTGACAGTGATGCTGAGGCCTTCTAACTCATCACCATGGTGACAGTGATGCTGAAGGTGAAGTATCCTCTTATCCCAACACCTTCTCTATGAACAGATTTCCCATTTGAGTGGCGACACACACACACACACACACACACACACACACACACACACACACACACACCCACTGTAAATGTGACTTATAGCACTAAAAACAAACCTGTCAGAGCCTCGTCAGAAAGATCAATTCCATCACAGCCACACATTACCCGCCCACCACAGCCACACAGACACACATCACCCCCCCATCACCCCCCACCACAGCCACACAGCCACACATCACCCCCCCACCACCCCCCACCACAGACACACATCACCCCCCACCACAGACACACAGACACACATCACCCCCCACCACCCCCCACCACAGCCACACAGACACACATCACCCCCCCACCACCCCCCACCACAGACACACATCACCCCCCACCACAGACACACAGACACACATCACCCCCCACCACAGCCACACATCACCCCCCACCACAGCCACACATCACCCCCCCACCACAGACACACGGACACACAGCCACACATCACCCCCCCACCACCCCCCACCACAGACACACATCACCCCCCCACCACAGACACAGAGACACACATCACCCCCCCACCACCCCCCACCACAGACACACATCACCCCCCCACCACAGACACACAGACACACATCACTCCCCCACCACAGACACACATCACCCCCCCACCACAGCCACACAGACACACATCACTCCCCCACCACAGACACACATCACCCCCCCACCACAGCCACACATCACCCCCCACCACAGACACACATCACCCCCCCACCACAGCCACACAGACACACATCACCCCCCCACCACAGCCACACATCCCCCCCCCACCCCCCACCACAGACACACAGTCCCAGTCTCTCTCAAAAATCACCTCCCACCACAGACACACAGTCCCAGTCTCTCTCAAACATCACCCCCCCCCCCCCCCCATCACCCAGCAGCTGCCTGGACAAGCCCACGGTGTCTGGTTGTCAGTTCACAGCAGGTTGACCCCTGGTTGTACAAGGAATCTAAAAAAAAACAGAATCCCCCAGGGGAACAGTATCAGCAGTATTCCAATCAGGAAGCTGATTCCCTCCTCGGTCGACCCAGACGACCCCAAATGTCACGAGGTCGAGTGGTTCCACCAGTGAGTTGTCCAGGAGCACGTTCAGCAAATCCCTGATACATTACTGAACAGTCTGGCGGAGGTCCCAAATGGCACCACATTCCCTATGTAGTGCACTACTTTTGACCAGGGAACAGAGGGGAATGGGAGTGACATTTGTGACTCCACCCTGAGGCCTGCTGTCTTGCTGCTCTCAAGGTTATTGTCTGTGTTGTTACCATGGCGTTGGCTGTGTTCTCTAATGGCTCCAGACCGGACACTCATCACATTCAGAGATCCCAGTCCGATATGGTCTTTGTAATGTTCGCTGTGACCTCCACAAAGGGGAGAGAGTGTACTTCATGGATTGACTGGAATTTAAATGGAATTGACCCCCCCCCCCCCCCCCCCCCCCCCAGCCCCCCCCGACCCTTCTACATAGCGCACTAGCTTTGAGCCCTATGGAAGCAGCCCTCCATCCTCCCTCAGTAAACACACAGTGTAGACGATTGGAGGAGTCAGTCCTATTTGAGACGGAACATCGTGGCATTCTAGAATTAGATGACATTTTAAAAATGGTTCCCCTCTCCATTCTCCATTTTTCCTCTCGTGTGTTTCAAGTGGTACGGACGGAGGGGGAAAGAGGGAAAACCTTTTTCACTGCCTCCAGCGAGACGAGCCCTGAATGCAACTTCCCGTACGGTCTTTGTGGATTGAGACATGTTGGCACTCGCTCCAGCCGTGGATGAGACCCAAGTCGAGCAGCAGTTTCAGTTCTGACTGAAGTGAGAAAAACAAATTATTTTTCCAAAAGCAAATCATTCAAGCACTTGACTTGGATAACCCGTGTTTTCATCCGAGGGAAATTCTGTTGTTGCTCTTGCTATGGTCTGAGGTAGCTATGACTGAGGTAGCTATGGCTGAGGTAGCTATGGTCTGAGGTAGCTATGGTCTGAGGTAGCTATGACTGAGGTAGCTATGACTGAGGTAGCTATGGTCTGAGGTAGCTATGGCTGAGGTAGCTATGACTGAGGTAGCTATGGTCTGAGGTAGCTATGACTGAGGTAGCTATGGTCTGAGGTAGCTATGGCTGAGGTAGCTATGACCTGAGGTAGCTATGGCCTGAGGTAGCTATGGCCTGAGGTAACTATGGCCTGAGGTAGCTATGGCTGAGGTAGCTATGACTGAGGTAGCTATGGTCTGAGGTAGCTATGACTGAGGTAGCTATGGTCTGAGGTAGCTATGGCTGAGGTAGCTATGACCTGAGGTAGCTATGGCCTGAGGTAGCTATGGCCTGAGGTAACTATGGCCTGAGGTAGCTATGGCTGAGGTAGCTATGACCTGAGGTAGCTATGGCCTGAGGTAGCTATGGCCTGAGGTAACTATGGCCTGAGGTAGCTATGGCTGAGGTAGCTATGGCTGAGGTAGCTATGGCCTGAGGTAGCTATGGCTGAGGTAGCTATGACCTGAGGTAGCTATGGCTGAGGTAGCTATGGCTGAGGTAGCTATGGCCTGAGGTAGCTATGGCTGAGGTAGCTATGGCCTGAGGTAGCTATGGCTGAGGTAGCTATGGCTGAGGTAGCTATGGCCTGAGGTAGCTTTGGCCTGAGGTAGCTATGGCTGAGGTAGCTATGGCTGAGGTAGCTATGGCTGAGGTAGCTATGACTGAGGTAGCTATGGTCTGAGGTAGCTATGGCTGTGGTAGCTATGACTGAGGTAGCTATGACTGAGGTAGCTATGGTCTGAGGTAGCTATGGCTGAGGTAGCTATGGCTGAGGTAGCTATGGCTGAGGTAGCTATGGCTGAGGTAGCTATGGCCTGAGGTAGCTATGACCTGAGGTAGCTATGGCCTGAGGTAGCTATGGCTGAGGTAGCTATGCCTGAGGTAGCTATGGCTGAGGTAGCTATGGCCTGAGGTAGCTATGGCCTGAGGTAGCTATGGCTGAGGTAGCTATGGCCTGAGGTAGCTATGGCTGAGGTAGCTATGGCTGAGGTAGCTATGGCCTGAGGTAGCTATGACCTGAGGTAGCTATGGCCTGAGGTAGCTATGGCTGAGGTATCTATGGTCTGAGGTAGCTATGGCTAAGGTAGCTATGGCTGAGGTAACTATGACTGAGGAGGCTATGACTGAGGAGGCTATGACTGAGGTAACTATGACTGAGGTAGCTATGACTGAGGTAACTATGACTGAGGTAACTATGACTGAGGAGGCTATGACTGAGGTAACTATGACTGAGGTAGCTATGACTGAGGAGGCTATGACTGAGGTAACTATGACTGAGGTAGCTATGACTGAGGAGGCTATGACTGAGGTAACTATGACTGAGGTAACTATGACTGAGGTAACTATGACTGAGGTAACTATGACTGAGGTAACTATGACTGAGGTAACTATGACTGAGGTAGCTATGACTGAGGAGGCTATGACTGAGGAGGCTATGACTGAGGTAACTATGACTGAGGTAACTATGACTGAGGTAGCTATGACTGAGGTAGCTATGACTGAGGTAACTATGACTGAGGTAACTATGACTGAGATAGCTATGACCTGAATGGAGTTTCCAGCTGCTGCTGACTGTCACTACTGAAGAAAATGTATCTTTAGAAAAATGAAATGAAAAATGAAAATCAAACACCAGTCAGCTCTTTTTCAAACGACTAAAAGGCGTCCTTCAACTTTTCAGCGAAGCTGGTCGGTTTCTTGTTCTTTGTTATATTTTGTTGCTATAGTTACAAACTGTAACTTACAAAGCTACATACTGTTGCTTTACAACTCTGTGGGCGGGAAACGTTTCAAAGACAGTTTATGTATTAATTGTTGAGCCAGTGAGATCAAAACGTTGACTATAAAGACGTGGTAAACAACAACGGAAGTATTTCTGAGGTGAATTTTGAGAACGTTGATCTCTAAGAGACGATGTGGAGACCCAGAGGAAGAATCAGTTCGACGTGGAAAAGAGAGAGCCATAAAACAACGTTGTGTTTGACAACAACAACAAAAAAAAATTAAATATCCTTCTTTTAATTTCTTCATCCAACAATAATAATGAAATGTCCTTCAGTCAAGAGGCAAAGAAATACTTTCTTCTATCATTCACGATAGAGTTTTCCATTCTTAATAGTCCCATTAATTTAACAACGTGCAGAAATCAGCTCCGTACACAATATAACAGATCTTTATGTATAATAATATTAATTAGGTGGGTGCTTCCATTTGTCCTATTTCATACGGACAAACTTATTTTTTGGTTTGTTGCATATCCCACTCCCCCTGAGACACCGGGGTCACAGCCAGGGATCAGCCATTATTGACGGCAACCACGGAGCCATTAGGGTTAAGTGCCTTGCTCAAGGGCACATTGACAGATTTATTTTTATTTATTTTTTAAACCTAGTCAGCTCGGGGATTCGAACCGACGGCCTTTCGGTTACTGGGCCAACGCTCTCTAAACCGCTAGGAGTACCGGTCACATTCAATGCGTCAGTCAGGTATCTAACTGCACTGAAACACTATTTTTATTTTTCTGTCACGGACAGTGTCCCACCTGACTTCAAATGCTGTAGTAGATTATTATAATAACCTGTGGGGACTTGATCCACATCAAGCAGAGTTCCTCTGAGAGTTAGAACGGGACAGAGAACTCTGCAGGTTCTTCAACTAATTAATGACACACAATAGGACCTGGCCACAGGTGTCCTCTTTAATCACATGGTTGAGTGGAGGAGGGGAGGAGAGGAGGAGAGGAGAGGAGAGGACTTAGGGGCGATACAGGGTGGAGGAGAGGAGAGGAGAGGAGAGGAGAGGAGAGGAGAGGAGAGGAGAGGAGAGGAGAGGAGAGGAGAGGAGAGGAGAGGAGAGGAGAGGAGAGGAGAGGCCTTAGGGGCTATACATGGTGGAGGAGAGGAGAGGCCTTAGGGGCTATACAGGGTGGAGGAGAGGAGAGGAGAGGAGAGGAGAGGAGAGGAGAGGAGAGGAGAGGAGAGGAGAGGAGAGGAGAGGAGAGGAGAGGAGAGGAGAGGAGAGGAGAGGAGAGGCTATACAGGGGGAAGGTGTAAGGAAGCCAGCAGGAAATGAAGACACTACATAAAGTCAGTATAGTCCTCATATTATAATTCTCAAGTCAGAATGTTGACATTTGACTCCCTCTACAGTACTATAGTAGTAGTAACCACTACTTTACTACTCCTACTGTACTACTACAGTAGTAAGACTTAATATCCGACACAGTTTCACACAGTGGCAGTCTGTGTGAAACAGACCTTAGGACAGCTATGACCTTAGGACATCATTATGACCTCATTATGACCTTAGGGCATCATTATGACCTCATTATGACCTTAAGACATCATTATGACATCATTCAGACCTTATGACATCATTATGACCTTAGGGCATCATTATGACCTCATTATGACCTTATGACATCATTATGACCTTAGGACATCATTATGACATCATTATGACCTTAGGGCATCATTATGACCTCATTATGACCTAATGACATCATTATGACCTTAGGACATCATTATGACATCATTATGACCTTAGGACATCATTATGACCTCATTATGACCTTAGGACCTCATTATGACCTTAGGACATCATTATGACCTCATTATGACCTTAGGACATCATTATGACCTCATTATGACCTAATGACATCATTATGACCTTAGGACATCATTATGACATCATTATGACCTTAGGACATCATTATGACCTCATTATGACCTTAGGACCTCATTATGACCTTAGGACATCATTATGACCTCATTATGACCTTAGGACATCATTATGACCTCATTATGACCTAATGACATCATTATGACCTTAGGACATCATTATGACCTCATTATGACCTTAGGACCTCATTATGACCTTAGGGCCTCATTATGACCTCATTATGACCTTAGGACCTCATTATGACAGAGAAGAAACAAAAAGAGAGTCACATACATTACATCTAACATCAAACCAAATCAAATAGCAGCATGTCTCATTTTCAGCACCAGATAGAATTTCAAAGTAGTAAAGTAGCATTATAATTTAGTAATAAATAGCAGCAATGTAATTTCATAAAGTTTATTTTCAGAGCTTTTAAATGTTTAGTTTAGATAGCTTAAATGTTTAGATAGCTTAAATGTTTAGTTTAGATAGCTTAAACGTTTAGATAGCTTTCACGTTTAGCTTAAAATGTTGATACACTATTATGCTATTTCTTCAGATTATAACCTCAGCATTGAGCACACGTCAGGAGGCTAAAGGCGCGAAAGTTCCATTAGCAGGAAAACACCATTATCAAAAGTGACAACAAAGAGCATGTAATGAATGCTTTTATTATGAAGGTGCATTTTTATGGTGAAAATGATTGTCACGACTTCCGCCGAGGTCGGTCCCTCTCCTTGTTCAGGCGGTGTTCGACGTCGCCGACCTTCTAGCCATCGCCCGATCCACTTTTCATTTTCCATTGGTTTTGTCTTGCCTTCCATCACACCTGGTTCCAATTCCATCAATTACACGTTGTGTATTTAACCCTCTGCCCCCCCCCCCCCCCCCCCCCACCATGTCCTTGTGGGTAATTGTTTGTTGTAGTGCTTGTGCAACGGTATGCTGGTATTGACCGGGTTTTGTTTGACCCGTTTATTATATCCTTCTGTTGGTTATGGTTGTGGTTGTTAAACACAACGGCTGTAAATGAGTTTCCGCTCTCCTGCGCCTGACTTCTCTGCCGCCAGTAGCAACGCATTACAATGATCTTCCCCCCCCCCAAACTCACACGTATGTTGGCCAGTTAGGTCCTACACCCTGTTGTAAAGCGGATTGATGAGCTGCATTTTAAGAAGTTATTTGGCCACTTTAGATGTTGATACACACCTCATGAAAACATATAGACCTATGGGGCTAGGCTACACGAGGTGTGCGACTACAATTTGAAAAAGTCGCACACACACACAAAAAAAAGCATGTTTGTTTCTTGTCTTAAGCTGGGCATCATTCACAAGTGATGGGCTAATGTTGTCACCCATCACACTATTCTTGATTTAATCTGGTCTTTACATATACTAAATAAATTCATAAAAAATCCTACAATGTGATTTTCTGGATTTTTTACTCTCATTTTGTCTGTCATAGTTGAAGTGTACCTACGATGAAAATTACAGGCCTCTCTCATCTTTTTAAGTGGGAGAACTTGCACAATTGGTGGCTGACTAAATACTTTTTTTGCCCCACTGTACTAAATAATATACGTGTGAAATTTGTTTTGATTTAGAATGGACCATTTATATTGCACCTGTCTCGAAACAGGGGCAGCGGACAAACAGAGGAAGCTTTTCCCGTGGTTCATTTACATGACAGCCAGATAGGCTATACTCCTGTTGTAAAGAGAAGCTATACTCCTGTTGTAAAGAGAAGCTATACTCCTGTTGTAAAGAGAAGCTGTACTCCTGTTGTAAAGAGAAGCTGTACTCCTGTTGTAAAGAGAAGCTATACTCCTGTTGTAAAGAGAAGCTGTACTCCTGTTGTAAAGAGAAGCTGTACTCCTGTTGTAAAGAGAAGCTATACTCCTGTTGTAAAAGAGAAGCTATACTCCTGTTGTAAAGAGAAGCTGTACTCCTGTTGTAAAGAGAAGCTATACTCCTGTTGTAAAGAGAAGCTATACTCCTGTTGTAAAGAGAAGCTATACTCCTGTTGTAAAGAGAAGCTATACTCCTGTTGTAAAGAGAAGCTATACTCCTGTTGTAAAGAGAAGCTATACTCCTGTTGTAAAGAGAAGCTATACTCCTGTTGTAAAGAGAAGCTACACTCCTGTTGTAAAGAGAAGCTATACTCCTGTTGTAAAGAGAAGCTGTACTCCTGTTGTAAAGAGAAGCTACACTCCTGTTGTAAAGAGAAGCTATACTCCTGTTGTAAAGAGAAGCTATACTCCTGTTGTAAAGAGAAGCTATACTCCTGTTGTAAAGAGAAGCTGTACTCCTGTTGTAAAGAGAAGCTATACTCCTGTTGTAAAGAGAAGCTGTACTCCTGTTGTAAAAGAGAAGCTATACTCCTGTTGTAAAGAGAAGCTATGTGCTTCGTATTTGCTTAATATTAGGAAAGTTGAGACATAAATATAGTAGGTCTAGCCTATAGAAATCTGATGGGATCATCCTCTTTTTAATAGAGGCCATCACTCTGTTTTCTCACACAGTTGCATAGCCTACAGAAATGTTGCTCAACATGAGCTCTTGGGCGCTCATGAAGTGTTTGATTAGATTTTCCATTACATTTGCATTGATGTCAGAGTGATTAGAGGGACAATAGAGTGCTGAGTACCAGACAGTTAGCCAGTTTGATAGGCTACTAATGACCAGCAAGTTTGGTAGGCTACTAATGACCATCAGCAGCATCAGAGCTTGGAGAAGCCTAATTACAGAGTGACAGGGTGACAGGGCGACAGAGTGACAGGGTGACAGGGTGACAGAGTGACAGAGTGACAGAGTGACAGGGTGACAGGGTGACAGAGTGACAGAGTGACAGAGCGACAGGGTGACAGGGTGACAGAGTGACAGGGTGACAGAGTGACAGAGTGACAGAGTGACAGAGTGACAGGGTGACAGAGTGACAGAGTGACAGAGTGACAGGGTGACAGGGTGACAGGGTGACAGAGTGACAGAGTGACAGAGTGACAGGGCGACAGGGCGACAGGGTGACAGAGTGACAGAGTGACAGGGTGACAGAGTGACAGGGTGACAGGGTGACAGGGTGACAGGGCGACAGAGTGACAGGGTGACAGAGCGGGGTGACAGGGTGACAGGGTGACAGAGTGACAGGGTGACAGAATGACAGAATGACAGGGTGACAGAGTGACAGAGTGGGGTGACAGAGTGACAGGGTGACAGGGCGACAGGGTGACAGAGTGACAGGGTGACAGAGTGACAGAGTGACAGGGTGACAGGGTGACAGAGTGACAGGGTGACAGAGTGACAGGGTGACAGAGCGGGGTGACAGGGTGACAGAGCGGGGTGACAGGGTGACAGGGTGACAGAGTGACAGGGTGACAGAGTGACAGAATGACAGAGTGACAGGGTGACAGGGTGACAGAGTGACAGAGTGACAGGGTGACAGAATGACAGAGTGACAGAATGACAGAGTGACAGGGTGACAGAGTGACAGAGTGACAGGGTGACAGAGCGACAGAGCGGAGTGACAGGGTGACAGAGCGACAGAGCGGGGTGACAGGGTGACAGAGCGACAGAGCGGGGTGACAGGGTGACAGAGCGACAGAGCGGGGTGACAGGGTGACAGGGTGACAGAGCGACAGAGCGGGGTGACATAGTGACAGGGTGACAGGGTGACAGAGCGACAGAGTGGGGTGACAGGGTGACAGGGTGACAGAGTGACAGGGTGACAGGGTGACAGAGTGACAGAGTGACAGGGTGACAGAGTGACAGGGTGACAGGGTGACAGGGTGACAGAGTGACAGAGTGACAGAGTGACAGGGTGATAGAGCGACAGAGTGGGGTGACAGGGTGACAGGGTGACAGAGTGACAGAGTGACAGAGTGACAGGGTGACAGGGTGACAGAGTGACAGAGTGACAGGGTGACAGGGTGAGAAAATAAAATTAAAATTAAAACTCTGACTCCCTCTTATCTCAGTGTTCCTCATGGTGTATTAACTGTTGTAACGGGGTCATTTTAACCAATTCAGACTGAAATCTGGTTAAAAACAAGGCCCAGATTTGATCTGCTCATAAGAGAGAGAGAGAGAAACACCAACACCACAGGTAACTTCCATAAGGCTGTAAAATATCTGAGACAAGGTAAGAAGGGCCTTCTGCGCCATCAAACCGAACAGGGAACTACAACATCCAGATTACGATCTGCCGATCTAAACCAAGAACACACAAAATGGGACAAACACCAAATTGAGTCTCTGCATGCAGAATTCTGCAAAAATATCCTCCGTGTACAACGTAGAACACCAAATAATGCATGCAGAGCAGAATTAGGCCGATACCCACTAATTATCAAAATCCAGAAAGGAGCCGTTCAATTCTACAACCACCTAAAAGGAAGCGATTCCCAAACCTTCCACAACAAAGCCATCACCTACAGAGAGATGAACCTGGAGAAGAGTCCCCTAAGCAAGCTGGTCCTGGGGCTCTGTTCACAAACACAAACACACCTCACAGAGCCCCAGGACAACAGCACAATTAGACCCAACCAAATCATGAGAAAACAAAAAGATAATTACTTGACACATTGGAAAGAATTAACAAAAAAACAGAGCAAATTGGAAAAGCTATCTGGCCCTAAACAGATGCACCTTAGATTCTATACTCTGAATCTTCTACCCACAATCCTGTGCTTTGTTACCGCAGAGCGAGCTGTGACCGCCCACACCCCGGGCTCCCCTCAACCCGATTACATGCCACATTGCAGAGCTGCACACACACACACACACACACACACACACACCTCATTGCATAGCTGCACTGCAGAGGATCAGGAAGACTGACTGGCAGGCTGGCTGGAGGGAGGCAGGGAAGCATCTGACAACGGCTTATAGGGCCAACCAAAGTCGACACAGTCAGGGCCAACCAAAGTCGACACAGAGTGAACTCACAGCCAGGGCCAACCAAAGTCGACACAGAGTGAACTCAGAACCAGGGCCAACCAAAGTCTACTCAGAGTGAACTCACAGCCAGGGCCAACCAAAGTCTACTCAGAGTGAACTCACAGCCAGGGCCAACCAAAGTCGACTTAGAGTGAACTCAGAACCAGGGCCAACCAAAGTCGACTCAGAGTGAACTCACAGCCAGGGCCAACCAAAGTCTACTCAGAGTGAACTCAGAACCAGGCCAACAAAGTCCCCTACACTGAGTGAGTGAGTCTAAGGCCAACCAATGTGTTCACAGAGTTATAGCCAGAGCCTATACCCAAACTCGGCCTGTCCTTGGCAAAACAAGAATCCTTGACTCCAACAAATTACCTCTAAAATGTGTCTAGACACTCACTAGTGAGGCTTAGCAGTAACCTTGTACAAGTCCGTTTGGTATCAACACATGTTCTTGAGCGTGACAGTAGTAGTGGTGTCCACGCCTCATTCACAAGGGGCCTGTGTGATGTCACTTTATTCAATCATGGAACCATCCTTGATGTGTAGAAGTGTCACCCTTAAGGCCAGATATTGGTAAGGACACACACACACACACACACAAACACAGGACTACACTCCCAAGCATCCGTATGTCTCCTCCTTGGCACTATGGGCCTTGGTCTAAAGTAAAGGCACTCAATAGGGAATAGTGTGTAATTTGGGTAGCAGACTGGGCCTACTCTCATACCTCGTTATCCACCAACAGTTATCTTGACATAGTGGTTGAACAGGCTAAGATAGAGCTGGGCTTTCATTTCTACAGTTATCTTGACATAGTGGTTGAACAGGCTAAGATACAGCTGGGCTTTCATTTCTACAGTTATCTTGACATAGTGGTTGAACAGGCTAAGATAGAGCTGGGCTTTCATTTCTACAGTTATCTTGACATAGTGGTTGAACAGGCTAAGATAGAGCTGGGCTTTCATTTCAACACATATATATTGACATAGTGGTTTAACAGGCTAAGATAGAGCTGGGCTTTCATTTCTACAGTTATCTTGACATAGTGGTTGAACAGGCTAAGATAGAGCTGGGCTTTCATTTCTACAGTTATCTTGACATAGTGGTTGAACAGGCTAAGATAGAGCTGGGCTTTCATTTCAACAGTTATCTTGACATAGTGGTTTAACAGGCTAAGATAGAGCTGGGCTTTCATTTCTACAGTTATCTTGACATAGTGGTTGAACAGGCTAAGATAGAGCTGGGCTTTCATTTCTACAGTTATCTTGACATAGTGGTTGAACAGGCTAAGATAGAGCTGGGCTTTCATTTCAACACATATATATTGACATAGTGGTTTAACAGGCTAAGATAGAGCTGGGCTTTCATTTCTACAGTTATCTTGACATAGTGGTTGAACAGGCTAAGATAGAGCTGGGCTGTCATTTCAACAGTTATCTTGACATAGTGGTTTAACAGGCTAAGATAGAGCTGGGCTTTCATTTCTACAGTTATCTTGACATAGTGGTTGAACAGGCTAAGATAGAGCTGGGCTTTCATTTCTACAGTTATCTTGACATAGTGGTTGAACAGGCTAAGATACAGCTGGGGTTTCATTTCAACACAGTTATATTGACCTAGTGGTTGAACAGGCTAAGATAGAGCTGGGCTTTCATTTCTACAGTTATATTGACATAGTGGTTGAACAGGCTAAGATACAGCTGGGCTTTCATTTCTACACAGTTATCTTGACATAGTGGTTGAACAGGCTAAGATAGAGCTGGGCTTTCATTTCTACAGTTATCTTGACATAGTGGTTGAACAGGCTAAGATACAGCTGGGGTTTCATTTCTACAGTTATCTTGACATAGTGGTTGAACAGGCTAAGATAGAGCTGGGCTTTCATTTCTACACAGTTATATTGACATAGTGGGTGAACAGGCTAAGATACAGCTGGGGTTTCATTTCTACAGTTATCTTGACATAGTGGTTGAACAGGCTAAGATAGAGCTGGGCTTTCATTTCTACACAGTTATCTTGACATAGTGGTTGAACAGGCTAAGATAGAGCTGGGCTTTCATTTCTACAGTTATCTTGACATAGTGGTTGAACAGGCTAAGATACAGCTGGGGTTTCATTTCAACACAGTTATCTTGACATAGTGGTTGAACAGGCTAAGATAGAGCTGGGCTTGGGTTTCTATCTCTACTGCATTCCTCCACATGAAAGAGTGTGTGAATGAATAGATATGCCACCTGACTGGCACACTATGCTTATTCCTTTTCTCTCAGAGGAGGAATATCTGTGAAAGCCAAACACATTGATCTTTCAGCAGCTCTGTACTGCGGTGCGGAACGAGCCAAGTTTAGTCAAGCACGGTGCAAAAGTCACAGTGAAATATGAACTCTCAGAGTGTGTGTGTGTGTGTGTGTGTGTGTGTGTGTGTGTGTGTGTGTGTGTGTGTGTGTGTGTGTGCGTGCGTGCGTGCGTGCGTGCGTGCGTGCGTGTGTGTGTGTGTGCGTGTGTGCGTGCGTGCGTGTGTGTGTGTACACTTCTCAAATAGCACTATATCAAAATATGGTTATAGCCGGGTATTGTTAAAAATCCATACTGGTATACCTGTATCACCCAGACGTACATGACATGAACCATTAATACTACAAACCACATGAATCAATGTGTCTGACCACTAAGACATGAATTAAGGGCCTAGTTGAGTCTACAGCTGGACTCATCTGCCAGATTGAGTTGATGGTCAGACAGCTGGGAAACGCAATGACAAATCATCTGTAGACTGCAAACTGAATTGAGTGGATGGTCGGAGAGCTGGGAAACACAATGCAAATTGACGGCAAGAAGCCCAAACTGATATAATACCTGACTAAAACACAATCCTTGTTTACATTTGTATAAGATCAGATCGGCAGAGTAGCCTAGTGGTTAGAGGCAGGGTAGCCAGAGCGTTGGACTAGTAACCAGAAGGTTGCAAGATCAAACCCCCGAGCTGACAAGGTACAAATCTGTCGTTCTGCCCCTGAACAGGCAGTTAACCCACTGTTCCTAGGCCGTCATTGAAAATAAGAATTTGTTCTTAACTGAATTGTCTAGTTAAATAAAGGTTTAAAAATTATGCGTGGGGATATATATTGGAACAAATTTACAGATTTACAAAACTAAAATGTATTGGAGCTGATTTTTGCCTGTGTTCTTAAAAAAAAATCTCTGTAAACTTTAGGAGGAAAATCACCCACGTGCCTTTGCGGGAACAGTGGTCTATGGTCTATTATGAGACTAAGAAACACAACCACATGCCAGTATGAAGCTATGAACTCGTGCAGTTTACCATAAAGCACGCTAGGTTTTCCTACGCCAGCCACTGTGAAGAGATGCTCCTCCTCTCCTTATCGACCCGGGTGTTGGGATTCTAATGGAACATCTAACTTATTTACTGGTCAAAGACAGACAGTTTATGAACTACAAGGTTACGCTTTAGCTCGTCTATTCTGAATATTAGACCCCACAGAGCTGAAATAGCTGCCAGGTTTGACATGGACCTACATCCACCACTACTATAGGAAATAGGGTGCATTAGTGCACTACTATAGGGAATAGGGTGCATTAGTGCACTACTATAGGGAATAGGGTGCATTAGTGCAGTACTATAGGGAATAGGGTGCATTAGTGCACTACTATAGGGAATAGGGTGCATTAGTGCACTACTATAGGGAATAGGGTGCATTAGTGCACTACTATAGGGAATAGGGTGCATTAGTGCACTACTATAGGAAATAGGGTGCATTAGTGCACTACTATAGGGAATAGGGTGCATTAGTGCACTACTATAGAGAATAGGGTGCATTAGCGCACTACTATAGAGAATAGGGTGCATTAGTGCACTACTATAGGAAATATGGTGCATTAGTGCACTACTATAGGGAATAGGGTGCATTAGTGCACTACTATAGGGAATTGGGTGCATTAGTGCACTACTATAGGGAATAGGGTGCATTAGTGCACTACTATAGGAAATAGGGTGCATTAGTGCACTACTATAGGGAATAGGGTGCATTAGCGCACTACTATAGGAAATAGGGTGCATTAGCGCACTACTATAGAGAATAGGGTGCATTAGTGCACTACTATAGGAAATAGGGTGCATTAGTGCACTACTACAGGAAATAGGGTGCATTAGTGCACTACTATAGGGAATAGGGTGCATTAGTGAAACTACTATAGGGAATAGGGTGCATTAGTGCACTACTATAGGGAATAGGGTGCATTAGTGAACTACTATAGGGAATAGGGTGCATTAGCGCAGTACTATAGGGAATAGGGTGCATAAGTGTACTACTATAGGGAATAGGGTGCATTAGTGCACTACTATAGGGAATAGGGTGCATTCGTGCACTACTATAGGGAATAGGGTGCATTAGCGCAGTACTATAGGGAATAGGGTGCATTACTGCACTACTCTAGGGAATCGGGTGCATTAGTGCACTACTATAGGGAATAGGGTGCATTAGTGCACTACTATAGGGTATATGAGACTGGGGGTATATGATACTGGGGGTATATGAGACTGGGGGTCAGTGATACTGGGGGTATATGAGACTGGGGGTATATGAGACTGGGGGTATATGAGACTGGGGGTATATGAGACAGGGGGTATATGAGACTGGGGGTATATGAGACTGGGGGTATATCAGACTTGGGGTATATGAGACTGGGGGTATATGAGTCTGGGGGTATATGAGACTGGGGGTATATGAGACTGGGGGTATATGAGACTGGGGGTATATGATACTGGGGGTATATGAGTCTGGGGGTATATGAGACTGGGGGTATATGAGTCTGGGGGTATATGAGACTGGGGGTATATGAGACTGTGGGTATATGAGACTGGGGGTATATGATACTGGGGGCATATGAGTCTGGGGGTATATGAGACTGGGGGTATATGAGACTGGGGGTATATGAGACTGGGGGTATATGAGTCTGGGGGTATATGAGACTGGGGGTATATGAGACTGGGGGTATATGAGACTGGGGGTATATGAGACTGGGGGTATATGAGACTGGGGGTATATGAGACTGGGGGTATATGTAGAATCAACATGTTATATGAGGTGCTGTAAACACATACCACCAACCTTCAGAGATACCATGCTGTCCTGTAAACACATACCACCAACCTTCAGAGATACCATGCTGTCCTGTAAACACATACCACCAACCTTCAGAGATACCATGCTGTCCTGTAAACACATACCACCAACTCTGGTTGCGTGGCAATAAAGTATATTGTACTGAGCTGGCATGTGTGTGTGTGTGTGTGTGTGTGTGTGTGTGTGTGTGTGTGTGTGTGTGTGTGTGTGTGTGTGTGTGTGTGTGTGTGTGTGTGTGTGTGTGTGTGTGTGTGTGCGTGTGTGTGTGTGACTATGCATTATAGCTAAGCCTATATTTCACATGATATTCCACCAATCGTATCCCCAATACAACAGACAAATACATCACTGATGACATCACACTAAATACACCCGAGAATTAATCATCATTTCATAGCCATATTCATGAGACAGCCCAGCGGTGCCCCTGGTGTTAAATCATGACGGTAATGGTAAACGGGACTGTATAATATGCCTACCCTCCGGCTATAATGATCGTTATGCAGACATAGACTTGCTGATATATTCCGTATGACACGGCGCAAGTAACAAACGTGCTGCCTAAAACAGGTTTATGCTCGTTTCACATGTGCCAGAGAGAGAGAGAGAGAGAGAGGGAGAGAGAGAGAGAGAGAGAGATTGTTCTCTGTTGATCAAATGGATCTGCTGTTGGTCATCGGAATGTATCGGAAGGGTCCTTAGTTGACTGAACACATGGGCTGGGAATAGGGGAATAGGCTACTATAGAGTCTGAGGGAATGATAGCAGTGGATTGAGACACTGACTGAAACGTGATCATTATCCGCCATTCATTACACAAACATTGCGAACAAAAAGCTCAAGGCAACCACCTACACTATTCTCTACTGACTGGACTATAGACGTCTTATTACCGATGGTCATTATATGGAAATGCGTCGGCATAACTTGCAAATAGCACATAGCCTAGACTACAGCAAGGAAACACATAGCCTACACAGGCTACTTCTATGGACAAAACAACCGGCATGGAGCAGGGTGACGTGTGTTGGGCTACAGGAGCTGGGCGGACAAGTGCACAGTCAATCTGGACGGAGGCCCACCAACCAACACTACCGCTAAAGACCGGAGCCTCGAGCACCAAGACGAGACCCCTGGCAGAGAAAACAAAAGCATGAACTAAAAATAAAAGTTGACACTTGCTAGCTGCATGTTTGTGAATTAATCCAGCAACGCGTCGTGCACGCCGCTACTACTGTAGCCTGGTAGATATTCCAAACCGAGCTTGTTCCGGGAAACATCAACGCGTAAAACAACAAGCGATTCCCCGCCGGAACTTTCACTTATTGTGAATTGCCGTGGTCGCGACGTCTACACACCGACACCGCTGAAGGCTCAGCAATAATGAGAGTATGTGTGGTTGAAAACAGGCGCCACGGAGCCAGGCTAAATGAAATAAAGCTTAGGCAGGTTCCTACCTCCTTCTTGGTCAGCCTGAAGACAGGCGGGGATATTCTTCTTCCAACCCGGCATCTTTTCAGCGGTATGAGCATTCAGAAAGTCTCAAAGATAAATCTCAGGCGCATTTCAATCTCAGGAGTAGCCTACAGGTTTCCTTTGCGAACATACCCCCCCCACACACACACACTGTCTCGGAGTCTTCTTGTTTTTCCGTGGCCGGTGTAATTCAACGCCGTGTCTCCCTCCACGGCTCAGCCTCGTTGTGGTGAGCGCTAGGGCTCTGCGAGAGAGAATATCCTATATGTAATGGCCCGACGTCAAAAAAAACGTGAAGTAAAAGGTGCCCTATTCAACCTCGGGATATGGGAATCAATCTAGATATACAGTGTTGCCAGAAAGGCAACCAAATACTGAATTACTGGTAATTCATCATATTTGTCTGTGATATTATTGTATCGGAGGGTGCAGGGATGGGTTTTGAGAAGTGGTCTAGTCTGGACCACGCGGTAAAGGCAGTGAGCCCTACCCGGTTTAATGTATTAACTTCAATAAGGGGTGTGGGTGACATTTTCAACGGCACAGGACAAGTCCTATAGAGTCCTAGTAGTAACACACATTTCATCAGAAGAAAGGCCGGTATATAATAGCTTGGTTGGCAGTATTAGTGGACGGTCATCTTTAGATCCTTTGTTTATGTCAATGTGTATCAGGCTGGAGCCCTCACGGGGTTTTTTTCCTCCCCGCAGACTACATAGTATGACGTCATCCGTAACACGACTAACGCCATTCTAGTTGAGATGATTTATTAATACGTTATAGCCTGGTAGTTAATAAGTTATAGCCTGGTAGCAACGTGTTTCCCCCAGATCTCTCCTCCAGTAGACTACTACCCCCCCAGCCTGTTCCACTTGATCCATTGCAGCAAGTACACCTGATTCAACTAATCAAGGGCTTTTAGCTCGTCTCGCTGCTAGTTCGGGAATATATTTGAAAACATAAATGGAACTGACTGAGGGTAGTCGATGAGAGGTTTGGGAAACACTGGCCTAGTCGACTGTGATGCTGGCGTGTCTGTAACAGAGTTGGCCATACGGGTGCTATAAATGAATGGTTTTCTGCGTGGATAATCTAATGGCATTCCTCTGAGGTTGTTGTCACAGCATGTGTTCTTTATCCCTCCACCCCTCTGGCTCAGCCTCAAACTACCTTTTTTATTTTTTATTTAACCTTTATTCAACCTTTATTCAACCTTTATGTAACCTTTATTTAACTAGGCAAGTCAGTTAAGAACAAAATTCTTATTTACAATGACGGCCTACACCGGCCAAACCCGGACGACGCTGGGCCAATTGTGCGCCGCCCTATGGGGCTCCCAATCACGGCCCGGATGTGATGCCTACCACCCCTCTGGCTCAGTGGGTCAGGCTACCTACCACCCCTCTGGCTCAGTGTGTCAGGCTACCTACCACCCCTCTGGCTCAGTGGGCCAGGCTAACTACCACCCCTCTGGCTCAGTGTGTCAGGCTACCTACCACCCCTCTGGCTCAGTGGGTCAGGCTACCTACCACCCCTCTGGCTCAGTGGGTCAGGCTACCTACCACCCCTCTGGCTCAGTGGGTCAGGCTACCTACCACCCCTCTGGCTCAGTGGGTCAGGCTACCTACCACCCCTCTGGCTCAGTGGGTCAGGCTACCTACCACCCCTCTGGCTCAGTGTGCCAGGCTACCTACCACTCCTCTGGCTCAGTGTGTCAGAATACCTACCTATCACCCCTTGTATATACTGTATTCTCCACATAGTTCATCCTATATAACTACTGCTGTCCATACAGTATTCTCCACATAGCTCATCCTATATAACTACTGCTGTACCGTACATTAAGAATCTTGGGTTTATTCTGCATAAATGATTATGCAGAATTCTGCCAGTCTATGTGAGTGGACCTCACACAACACAACACTGAGGCTTCCATCTTGAAGTCTCGATCCTCTCGTAGACAAGACAACACTGAGGCTTCCATCTTGAAGTCTCGATCCTCTGGTAGACAACACTGAGGCTTCCATCTTGAAGTCTCGATCCTCTCGTAGACAAGACAACACTGAGGCTTCCATCTTGAAGTCTCGATCCTCTGGTAGACAACACTGAGGCTTCCATCTTGAAGTGTCGATCCTCTCGTAGACAACACAACACTGAGGCTTCCATCTTGAAGTGTCGATCCTCTCGTAGACAACACAACACTGAGGCTTCCATCTTGAAGTGTCGATCCTCTGGTAGACAAGACAACACTGAGGCTTCCATCTTGAAGTGTCGATCCTCTGGTAGACAACACAACACTGAGGCTTCCATCTTGAAGTCTCGATCCTCTCGTAGACAAGACAACACTGAGGCTTCCATCTTGAAGTCTCGATCCTCTCGTAGACAAGACAACACTGAGGCTTCCATCTTGAAGTCTCGATCCTCTCGTAGACAAGACAACACTGAGGCTTCCATCTTGAAGTGTCGATCCTCTCGTAGACAAGACAACACTGAGGCTTCCATCTTGAAGTCTCGATCCTCTCGTAGACAAGACAACACTGAGGCTTCCATCTTGAAGTCTCGATCCTCTCGTAGACAAGACAACACTGAGGCTTCCATCTTGAAGTGTCGATCCTCTGGTAGACAAGACAACACTGAGGCTTCCATCTTGAAGTCTCGATCCTCTGGTAAACAAGACAAGCATAAAACCGCTGTGGGGCAAGAAGAACCTGGCCCTTGGTCAGCAGCAATACAGTTCCGTACATAGCACATCAACACCCCCCTCCCCTCCCTCTACCCCTCACACACACACACACACACACACACACACACTAACCAGCTTACTTCATGCTTCCGTGAGCATACGGACAGAGGGATGCTGAGTGGAGAGGAGACAGGACCGTGCTGTAAAGAGGAGACAGTACCATGCTGTAAAGAGGAGACAGGACCATGCTGTAAAGAGGAGACATGCTGTAAAGAGGAGACAGGACCATGCTGTAAAGAGGAGACATGCTGTAAAGATGAGACAGGACCATGCTGTAAAGAGGAGACAGGGACCATGCTGTAAAGAGGAGACAGGACCATGCTGTAAAGAGGAGACAGGACCATGCTGTAAAGAGGAGACAGGACCATGCTGTAAAGAGGAGACATGCTGTAAAGAGGAGACAGGACCATGCTGTAAAGAGGAGACAGGGACCATGCTGTAAAGAGGAGACAGGGACCATGCTGTAAAGAGGAGAAAGTACCATGCTGTAAAGAGGAGACAGGACCATGATGTAAAGAGGAGACAGGCTGTAAAGAGGAGACAGGGACCATGCTGTAAAGAGGAGACAGGACCATGCTGTAAAGAGGAGACAGGACCATGCTGTAAAGAGGAGACATGCTGTAAAGAGGAGACAGGACCATGCTGTAAAGAGGAGACAGGGACCATGCTGTAAAGAGGAGACAGGGACCATGCTGTAAAGAGGAGACAGTACCATGCTGTAAAGAGGAGACAGGACCATGATGTAAAGAGGAGACAGGCTGTACAGAGGAGACAGGGACCATGCTGTAAAAAGGAGACAGGGACCATGCTGTAAAGAGGAGACAGGGACCATGCTGTAAAGAGGAGACAGGGACCATTCTGTAAAGAGGAGACAGGATCATGCTGTAAAGAGGAGACAGGACCATGCTGTAAAGAGGAGACATGCTGTAAAGAGGAGACAGTACCATGCTGTAAAGAGGAGACAGGACCATGATGTAAAGAGGAGACAGGCTGTAAAGAGGAGACAGGACCATGCTGTAAAGAGGAGACAGGGACCGTGCTGTAAAGAGGAGACAGAGACATGCTGTAAAGAGGAGACAGGGACATGCTGTAAAGAGGAGACAGGGACCATGCTGTAAAGAGGCGACATGCTGTAAAGAGGAGACAGGGCCATGCTGTAAAAAGGAGACAGGGACCATGCTGTAAAGAGGAGACAGGACCATGCTGTAAAGAGGAGACAGTACCATGCTGTAAAGAGGAGACAGGACCATGATGTAAAGAGGAGACAGGGACCATGCTGTAAAGAGGAGACAGGACCATGCTGTAAAGAGGAGACAGGCTGTAAAGAGGAGACAGGACCATGCTGTAAAGAGGAGACAGGGCCGTGCTGTAAAGAGGAGACAGGGTGCATGCTGTAAAGAGGAGACATTACCATGCTGTAAAGAGGAGACAGTACCATGCTGTAAAGAGGAGACAGGGACCATGCTGTAAAGAGGAGACAGGAACCATGCTGTAAAGAGGAGACAGGGACCATGCTGTAAAGAGGAGACAGGACCATGCTGTAAAGAGGAGACAGGGACCATGCTGTAAAGAGGAGACAGGGACCATGCTGTAAAGAGGAGACAGGGACCATGCTGTAAAGAGGAGACAGGGACCATGCTGTAAAGAGGAGACAGGACCATGCTGTGAAGAGGAGACAGGACCATGCTGTAAAGAGGAGACCGTACCATGCTGTAAAGAGGAGACAGGGCCATGCTGTAAAGAGGAGACAAGACCATGCTGTAAAGAGGAGACAGTACCATGCTGTAAAGAGGAGACAGGACCATGCTGTAAAGAGGAGACAGGACCGTGCTGTAAAGAGGAGACAGAACCATGCTGTAAAGAGGAGACAGGACCATGATGTAAAGAGGAGACATGTTGTAAAGAGGAGACATGCTGTAAAGAGGAGACAGTACCATGCTGTAAAGAGGAGACAGGACTATGTTGTAAAGAGGAGACAGGACCATGCTGTAAAGAGGAGACAGGCTGTAAAGAGGAGACAGTACCATGCTGTAAAGAGGAGACAGGACCGTGCTGTAAAGAGGAGACAGGGACCATGCTGTAAAGAGGAGACAGGACCATGCTGTAAAGAGGAGACAGGACCATGCTGTAAAGAGGAGACATGCTGTAAAGAGGAGACAGGACCATGCTGTAAAGAGGAGACAGGACCATGCTGTAAAGAGGAGACAGGGCCATGCTGTAAAGAGGAGACATGGACCATGCTGTAAAGAGGAGACAGGACCATGCTGTAAAGAGGAGACAGGGACCATGCTGTAAAAGAGGAGACAGCACCATGCTGTAAAGAGGAGACAGGGACCATGCTGTAAAGAGGAGACAGGGACCATGCTGTAAAGAGGAGACAGGGCCATGCTGTAAAGAGGAGACAGGACCATGCTGTAAAGAGGAGACAGGGACCATGCTGTAAAGAGGAGACAGGGACCATGCTGGGAGGATAAAGGGACCATGCTGTAAAGAGGAGACCGTACCATGCTGTAAAGAGGAGACAGGGCCATGCTGTAAAGAGGAGACAGGACCATGCTGTAAAGAGGAGACAGTACCATGCTGTAAAGAGGAGACAGGACCATGCTGTAAAGAGGAGACAGGACCATGCTGTAAAGAGGAGACAGGACCATGCTGTAAAGAGGAGACAGAACCATGCTGTAAAGAGGAGACAGGACCATGATGTAAAGAGGAGACATGTTGTAAAGAGGAGACATGCTGTAAAGAGGAGACAGTACCATGCTGTAAAGAGGAGACAGGACCATGCTGTAAAGAGGAGACAGGACCATGCTGTAAAGAGGAGACAGGCTGTAAAGAGGAGACAGTACCATGCTGTAAAGAGGAGACAGGACCGTGCTGTAAAGAGGAGACAGGGACCATGCTGTAAAGAGGAGACAGGACCATGCTGTAAAGAGGAGACAGGACCATGCTGTAAAGAGGAGACATGCTGTAAAGAGGAGACAGGACCATGCTGTAAAGAGGAGACAGGACCATGCTGTAAAGAGGAGACAGGGCCATGCTGTAAAGAGGAGACATGGACCATGCTGTAAAGAGGAGACAGGACCATGCTGTAAAGAGGAGACAGGGACCATGCTGTAAAAGAGGAGACAGCACCATGCTGTAAAGAGGAGACAGGGACCATGCTGTAAAGAGGAGACAGGGACCATGCTGTAAAGAGGAGACAGGGCCATGCTGTAAAGAGGAGACAGGACCATGCTGTAAAGAGGAGACAGGGACCATGCTGTAAAGAGGAGACAGGGACCATGCTGGGAGGATAAAGGGACCATGCTGTAAAGAGGAGACAGGGACCATGCTGTAAAGAGGAGACAGGGACCATGCTGTAAAGAGGAGACAGGGCCATGCTGTAAAGAGGAGACAGGACCATGCTGTAAAGAGGAGACAGGACCATGCTGTAAAGAGGAGACAGGACCATGCTGTAAAGAGGAGACAGGACCATGCTGTAAAGAGGAGACAGGACCATGCTGTAAAGAGGAGACAGTACCATGCTGTAAAGAGGAGACATGGACCATGCTGTAAAGAGGAGACAGGACCATGCTGTAAAGAGGAGACAGGACCATGCTGTAAAGAGGAGACATGCTGTAAAGAGGAGACAGGACCATGCTGTAAAGAGGAGACCGTACCATGCTGTAAAGAGGAGACAGGGCCATGCTGTAAAGAGGAGACAGGACCATGCTGTAAAGAGGAGACATGCTGTAAAGAGGAGACAGGACCATGCTGTAAAGAGGAGACCGTACCATGCTGTAAAGAGGAGACAGGGCCATGCTGTAAAGAGGAGACAGGACCATGCTGTAAAGAGGAGACAGTACCATGCTGTAAAGAGGAGACAGGACCATGCTGTAAAGAGGAGACAGGACCATGCTGTAAAGAGGAGACAGGACCATGCTGTAAAGAGGAGACAGAACCATGCTGTAAAGAGGAGACAGGACCATGATGTAAAGAGGAGACATGTTGTAAAGAGGAGACATGCTGTAAAGAGGAGACAGTACCATGCTGTAAAGAGGAGACAGGACTATGCTGTAAAGAGGAGACAGGGCCATGCTGTAAAGAGGAGACAGGCTGTAAAGAGGAGACAGTACCATGCTGTAAAGAGGAGACAGGACCGTGCTGTAAAGAGGAGACAGGGACCATGCTGTAAAGAGGAGACAGGACCATGCTGTAAAGAGGAGACAGGACCATGCTGTAAAGAGGAGACATGCTGTAAAGAGGAGACAGGACCATGCTGTAAAGAGGAGACAGGACCATGCTGTAAAGAGGAGACCGTACCATGCTGTAAAGAGGAGACAGGGCCATGCTGTAAAGAGGAGACAGGACCATGCTGTAAAGAGGAGACAGTACCATGCTGTAAAGAGGAGACAGGACCATGCTGTAAAGAGGAGACAGGACCATGCTGTAAAGAGGAGACAGGACCATGCTGTAAAGAGGAGACAGAACCATGCTGTAAAGAGGAGACAGGACCATGATGTAAAGAGGAGACATGTTGTAAAGAGGAGACAGGACCATGCTGTAAAGAGGAGACAGGACCATGCTGTAAAGAGGAGACAGGCTGTAAAGAGGAGACAGTACCATGCTGTAAAGAGGAGACAGGACCGTGCTGTAAAGAGGAGACAGGGACCATGCTGTAAAGAGGAGACAGGACCATGCTGTAAAGAGGAGACAGGACCATGCTGTAAAGAGGAGACATGCTGTAAAGAGGAGACAGGACCATGCTGTAAAGAGGAGACAGGACCATGCTGTAAAGAGGAGACCGTACCATGCTGTAAAGAGGAGACAGGGCCATGCTGTAAAGAGGAGACAGGACCATGCTGTAAAGAGGAGACAGTACCATGCTGTAAAGAGGAGACAGGACCATGCTGTAAAGAGGAGACAGGACCATGCTGTAAAGAGGAGACAGGACCATGCTGTAAAGAGGAGACAGAACCATGCTGTAAAGAGGAGACAGGACCATGATGTAAAGAGGAGACATGTTGTAAAGAGGAGACAGGACCATGCTGTAAAGAGGAGACAGGACCATGCTGTAAAGAGGAGACATGCTGTAAAGAGGAGACAGGACCATGCTGTAAAGAGGAGACAGGACCATGCTGTAAAGAGGAGACCGTACCATGCTGTAAAGAGGAGACAGGGCCATGCTGTAAAGAGGAGACAGGACCATGCTGTAAAGAGGAGACAGTACCATGCTGTAAAGAGGAGACAGGACCATGCTGTAAAGAGGAGACAGGACCATGCTGTAAAGAGGAGACAGGACCATGCTGTAAAGAGGAGACAGAACCATGCTGTAAAGAGGAGACAGGACCATGATGTAAAGAGGAGACATGTTGTAAAGAGGAGACATGCTGTAAAGAGGAGACAGTACCATGCTGTAAAGAGGAGACAGGACTATGCTGTAAAGAGGAGACAGGGCCATGCTGTAAAGAGGAGACAGGCTGTAAAGAGGAGACAGTACCATGCTGTAAAGAGGAGACAGGACCGTGCTGTAAAGAGGAGACAGGGACCATGCTGTAAAGAGGAGACAGGACCATGCTGTAAAGAGGAGACAGGACCATGCTGTAAAGAGGAGACATGCTGTAAAGAGGAGACAGGACCATGCTGTAAAGAGGAGACAGGACCATGCTGTAAAGAGGAGACAGGGCCATGCTGTAAAGAGGAGACATGGACCATGCTGTAAAGAGGAGACAGGACCATGCTGTAAAGAGGAGACAGGGACCATGCTGTAAAAGAGGAGACAGCACCATGCTGTAAAGAGGAGACAGGGACCATGCTGTAAAGAGGATACAGGGACCATGCTGTAAAGAGGAGACAGGGCCATGCTGTAAAGAGGAGACAGGACCATGCTGTAAAGAGGAGACAGGGACCATGCTGTAAAGAGGAGACAGGGACCATGCTGGGAGGATAAAGGGACCATGCTGTAAAGAGGAGACAGGGACCATGCTGTAAAGAGGAGACAGGGACCATGCTGTAAAGAGGAGACAGGGCCATGCTGTAAAGAGGAGACAGGACCATGCTGTAAAGAGGAGACAGGACCATGCTGTAAAGAGGAGACAGGACCATGCTGTAAAGAGGAGACAGAACCATGCTGTAAAGAGGAGACAGGGACCATGCTGTAAAGAGGAGACAGGGACCATGCTGTAAAGAGGAGACAGGGACCATGCTGTAAAGAGGAGACAGGGACCATGCTGTAAAGAGGAGACAGGGACCATGCTGTAAAGAGGAGACAGGGACCATGCTGTAAAGAGGAGACAGGGACCATGCTGTAAAGAGGAGACAGGGAACATGCTGTAAAGAGGAGACAGGGACCATGCTGTAAAGAGGAGACATGACCATGCTGTAAAGAGGAGACAGGACCATGCTGTAAAGAGGAGACATGCTGTAAAGAGGAGACATGCTGTAAAGAGGAGACAGGACCATGCTGTAAAGAGGAGACAGGGACCATGCTGTAAAGAGGAGACAGGGACCATGCTGTAAAGAGGAGACAGGGCCATGCTGGGAGGATAAAGGGATGGAGGATGGAGAGGGACAGCCAGATCACATCTTCGTCTCTCCATCACCCCATCCACTATTCTGTGCCATGTCTGCAGAGGAGCACACTAAGTATCTCAGCCCCCCTACCCCTTCCCCCCATCCCCCCTTCTACTCTTGGTAATACATTGACCCCCTGGGATTGACATCAGTGGGAGGTGAACCCACCACCACTCCTACCCTCAGGCCCTTCTCTTCAACAACCAACCCCCACCCCCTTCCTCTACCTCCTACTTCCCCATTCTAGAGTCTTTAGGGAGAGGGAAATGGAAAAATGTTAGAGCGGAAATGGAATGAACTCATGAATCATTTGGATGCCTGAAAGAGAGACCTCTAACCTCTGACAAATCTTAACACGTTTAGACCAATCCCTCCCACTCTAACCTGGACTTCCTCACTTCTGCTTATTATCATCTCTAGTCACTAACGTCTTGTCACTAATGTCATGTCACTAATGTCATGTCAGTAATGTCTTGTCAGTAATATGTCTCTCTCCCTCTCTCTGCCCCTCCCTCCCTCCCTCCCTCCCTCCCTCCCTCCCTCCCTCCCTCCCTCCCTCCCTCCCTCCCTCACTCACTCACTCTCTATTCCTGTATTCTATTCCACTCACTCACCCTCTATTCCTGTAGCTAGCATAATAATGTAGCTAGCAAATAAAATCACATTTTATTAGTCACATGCGCCGAATTCACCTTACAGTGAAATACTTACTTACGAGCCCCTAACCGACAATGTAGTTTAAAAAAAAATATGGATAAGAATAAGAGATAAAAGTAACAAGTGATTAAAGAGCAGCTGTAAAATAACAACACAGAGATTATATACAGGGGGGTACCGGTACAGAGTCAGTGTGTGGGGGGCACCGGTTAGTTGAGGTAGTATGTACATGTTGGTAGAGATATTAAAGTAGATAGAGTGCATAGATGACAATAGAGCAGTGGTGGTGTAAAGAGGAGGGGGCAATGCGAATAGTCTGGGTAGCCATTTCACTAGATGTTCAGGAGTCTTATGGCTTGGGGATAGACACCTGCATTGCTTGCTGTTTTGGGTTTTAGGCTGGGTTTCTGTACAGCACTTTGAGATATCAGCTGATGTACGAAGGGCTATATAAATACATTTGATTTGATTTGATTTGTTTAAAAGCCTCTTGTACCTAGACTTAGCGCTCCGGTACCGCTTGCCGTGCGGTAGCAGAGAGAACAGTCTATTACTAGAGTGGCTGGAGTCTTTGACAATTTTTAGGGCCTTCCTCTGACACCGTCTGGTATAGAGGTCCTGGATGGCAGGAAGCTTGGCCCCAGTGATGAACTGGGCCGTTCGCACTACCCTCTGTAGTGCCTTGTGGTCGGAGGCCGAGCAGTTGCCATACCAGGCTGTGATGCAACCAGGCAGGGATGCAACCAGTCAGGATGCTCTCGATGGTGCAGCTGTAGAACCGTTTGAGGATCTGAAGACCAATGCCAAATCTTTTCAGTCTCCTGAGGGGGAATAGGTTTTGTCGTGACCTCTTCACGACTGTCTTGGTGTGCTTGGACCATGTTAGTTGGTGATGTGGACACCAAGGAACTTGAAGCTCTCAACCTGCTCCACTACAGCCCCGTCGATGAGAATGGGGCGTGCTCGGTCCTCCTTTTCCTGTAGTCCACAATCACCTCCTTTGTCTTGATCACGTTGAGGGAGAGGTTGTTGTCCTGGCACCACACGGCCAGGTCTCTGACCTCCTCCCTATAGGCTGTCTCGTTGTTGTCGGTGATCAGGCCTACCACTGTTGTGTCATCGGCAAACTTAATGATGGTGATGGAGTTGTGCGTAGCCACGCAGTTATGAGTGAGTAGGGCGTACAGGAGGGGACTGAGCACACACCCCTGAGGGGCCCCTTACCACCTGGGGGCGGCCCGTCAGGAGGTCCAGGATCCAGTTGCAGAGGGAGGTGTTTATTCCTAGGGTCCTTAGCTTAGTGATGAACTTTGAGGGCGCTATGGTGTTGAACGATGAGCTGTAGTCAATGAATAGCATTCTCAGATAGGTGTTCCTTTTGTCCATGTGGGAAAGGGCAGTGTGGATCTGTGGATCTGTTGGTCGGTATGCCAATTGGAGTGGGTCTAGGGTTTCTTGGATAATGGTGTTGATGTGAGCCATGACCAGCCATTCAAAGGACTTCATGGCTCGCATGCTCGCAGTACACGTCCCGGTAATCCGTCTGGCCCTGCGGCCTTGTGAATTTTGACCTGTTGAAAGGTCTTACTCACATCGGCTGCGGAGAGCGTGATCACACAGTCTTCCGGAACAGTTGGTGCTCTCATGCATGTTTCAGTGTTGTTTGCCTAGAAGCGAGCATATAAGTAGTTTAGCTCGTCTGGTAGGCTCGTGTCACTGGGCAGCTCTCGGCTGCGCTTCCCTTTGTAGTCTGTAATGGTTTGCGATCCCTGCCACAGGGCTGTCAGAGTCGGTGTAGTACGATCTGATCTTAGTCCTGTTATTGATGCTTTGCCTGTTTGACTCTTCGTTAGAGGGCATAGCAGGATTTCTTATAAGCTTCTGGGTTAGAGAAGCCCGCTCTTTGAAAGCTGCAGCTCTAGGTTTTAGCTCAAAGCGGATGCTCTCTGTAATCCATGGCTTCTGGTTGGGGTATGTACGTACAGTCACTGTGGGAACGACGTCCTCGATGCACTTGTTGATGAAGCCAATGGCTGATGTGGTGTACTCCTCAATGCCATCGGAGGAATCCCAGAACATATTCCAGTCTGTGATAGCAAAACAGTAGCTTAGCATCCGCTTCATCTGACCACTTTTTTTTATAGACCGAGTCACTGATGCTTCCTGCTTTAATTTTTGCTTGTAAGCAGGAATCAGGAGGATAGAATTATGTTCAGGTTTGCTGAAAGGAGGGCGGGGGAGAGCTTTGTACGCGTCTCTGTGTCTGGAGTATAGGTGGTCCAGAGATATTCTCCCTCTGGTTGCACATTTAACATACTGATATGAATTTGGTAAAACAGATTTAATTTTCCATGAAATAAAGTCCCCGGCTACTAGGAGCACCGTCTCTGGGGGAGTGTTCTCTTGTTTGCTTATGTCAGAATACAGCTCATTCAATGCTGTCTTAGTGCCAGCCTCTGACTGTGGTGGTATGTAAACAGCTACGAAGATTACAGATGAAAACTCTCTCGGTAGGTAGTGTGGTCTACAGCTTATCATGAGATACTCTCCCTCGGGTGAGCAATAGCTCGAGACTTCCTTCGATATCGTGCATCAGCTGTTGTTTACAAAAATATATAGACTGCTGCCCCTTGTCTTACCAGACACCGCTGTTCTGTCCTGCCGGTTCAGCGTATAACCAGCCAGCTGTATGTTGATATTGTCGTCGTTCAGCCACGACTTTGTGAAGCATAAGATGTTACAGTTTTCAATGTCCCGTTCGCAGTTTAATCTTTCGCGTAACTCGTCGATTTTATTCTCCAAAGATTGCACGTTTGCTAGCAGAATGGAGGGAAGTGGGGGGTTTATTCGATTGTCTACGAATTCTCAGAAGACAGCCCCGCTCTTCGGCCCCTGTCTCTCCGCCTCCTCTTCATGCAGATCACAGGGATTGGGGTCTGTTCCTGAGGTAGCAGTATATCCTTTGCGTCAGGCTCGTTAGAGTCATGAAAGGGAAAAAAGGGATTCTGCCAGTCCATGGTGAGTAATCACAGTCCTGATGTATAGAAGTTATTTTCGCTCATAAGAGATGGTAGCAGCAACATTATATACAAAATACGTTTTAAAAAAAAGTTACAAACAACGCAAATAAACGAACAAAAAAACACAATCGGCTGGGGGCACATAAAATGTCTGCTTTCTTCTCCGGCGCCATCTTTGTCACGTTCGTCGTAACGAGGAGACCAAGGCTCAGCGTGATTGGAAAACATTCTTCTTTTATTTAACGAAGAACACTTAAACAAACTAACAAAACAACAAAACGAACGTGAAGCTGTAAACAACTAGTGCTGACATGCAACTACACATAGACAGTAACCCACAAAACCAAAATGGAAAATGGCAACCTGAATAGGATCCCCAATCAGAGACAACGATAAACAGCTGTTTAGCCTAGGATGACCGACTGCTAGACTTTCACTAGACGATAATGTCTGGTTTGTGACAGCCAAACACTCCAACGAGTGCTTTGTATAAAAATGCTCAGCCTGGCTAACCAGACCCTAACCTTAACCCATTAACCCTTCCCCTAACCTTAACCCATTAACCTAACTCCTAACCCTAACCTTAACCCATTAACCCTTCCCCTAACCTTAACCCATTAACCCTTCCCCTAACCTTAACCCATTAACCCTTCCCCTAACCTTAACCCATTAACCTAACTCCTAACCCTAACCCTTAACTCCTAACTCCTAACCCTAACCCTTAACTCCTAACTCCTAACCCTAACCCTTAACTCCTATACCCTAACCCTTAAACCTAACCATAACCCTTAACTCCTTCCCCTAACCTTAACCCATTAACCTATCCCCTAACCTTAACCCTTAACTCCTAACTCCTAACCCTAACCCTTAACTCCTAACTCCTAACTCCTAACCCTAACCCTTAACTCCTATACCCTAACCCTTAAACCTAACCATAACCCTTAACTCCTTCCCCTAACCTTAACCATTTAACCTATCCCCTAACCTTAACCCTTAAACCTAACTCCTAACCCTAACCCTTAACTCCTAACCTTAACCCTTAAACCTAACTCCTAACCCTAACCTTAACCCTTAAACCTAACTCCTAACCCTAACCTTAACCCTTAAACCTAACTCCTAACCCTAACCTTAACCCTTAAACCTAACCTCTAGCCTAGCTAACGTTGTTCCAGGTTTTAGTCTCATTCTACTAATGACAACGTTCATTAATATTGCTCCATGTTTCAGGGCTAAAGAAAATATGTTTTTGTCAAAATGATAATGAAGGACTATTGTTATTGTTCCAGGTTTTAGTCTCATTCTACTAATGAAGGTCTATTGTTATTGTTCCAGGTTTTAGTCTCATTCTACTAATGAAGGACTATGCAGCTTCCCAGTACAGAACAATGATAATGAAGGACTATGCAGATTCCCAGTACAGAACAATGATAATGAAGGACTATGCAGGTTCCCAGTACAGACCATCTCTGCAATTATCAGTCTACCTTTATACCTCCTGAATGGGGAATCAGCAATGGAACAACGTTGCAAGACCCTGAGCCATTATTACAGAGAGAGATACAGAGAGAGAGAGAGAGAGAGAGAGAGAGAGAGACGGAGAGAGATGAGAGAGAGAGAGAGAGAGAGAGACGGAGAGAGATGAGAGAGAGAGAGAGAGAGAGAGAGAGAGAGAGGGAGAGAGAGTTGAGAGAGAGACAGTTGAGAGAGAGTGAGAGAGAGAGAGAGAGAGAGAGAGAGACAATGAGAGAGAGAGAGGGAGAGAGAGACGGAGAGGGAGAGAGACAGAGAGAGAGAGACAGTGAGAGGGAGCGAGAGAGAGGCAGAGAGAGGCAGAGAGAGCGAGGGGCAGAGAGAGAGAGCGAGGCAGAGAGAGAGCGAGAGAGAGAGAGAGCGAGGCAGAGAGAGAGAGAGAGAGAGACAAAGAGAGAGAGAGCGAGGCAGAGAGAGAGAGAGCTCTGAACTGATGAGATGGCGGGATCAATATCTTCTGATAACATTTGGTCTCCATCAGTCCTCTCTGTGCACTGTGGCTTTTGTGAGTTTAGCACAATAACTCCACAGCACCACAGATCGTTGACCTCCCTCTAAACTTCCCCGTCTCCCAGGTTATTGACTGGACACACGATGGAGGAGGAGAGAGGAGAGGGTTAACTAAAGCTTGGTTTCTTATTCCCTACATAGATGGCCCCTTATTCCCTACATAGATGGCCCCTTATTCCCTTCATAGATGGGCCCCTTATTCCCTACATAGATGGGCCCTTATTCCCTACATAGATGGCCCCTTATTCCCTACATAGATGGGCCCCTTATTCCCTACATAGATGGCCCCTTATTCCTTACATAGATGGCCCTTATTCCCTACATAGATGGCCCCTTATTCCCTACATAGATGGCCCCCTTATTCCCTACATAGATGGGCCCTTATTCCCTACATAGATGGCCCCTTATTCCCTACATAGATGGGCCCCTTATTCCCTACATAGATGGCCCCTTATTCCCTACATAGATGGCCCCTTATTCCCTACATAGATGGGCCCTTATTCCCTACATAGATGGCCCCTTATTCCCTACATAGATGGGCCCTTATTCCCTACATAGATGGGCCCTTATTCCCTACAAAGATGGCCCCTTATTCCCTACATAGATGGCCCCTTATTCCCTACATAGATGGCCCCTTATTCCCTACATAGATGGCCCCTTATTCCCTACATAGATGGCCCCTTATTCCCTACATAGATGGCCCCTTATTCCCTACATAGATGGCCCCTTATTCCCTACATAGATGGCCCCTTGTTCCCTACATAGATGGCCCCTTATTCCCTACATAGATGGCCCCTTATTCCCTACATAGATGTCCCCTTATTCCCTACATAGATGGCCCCTTATTCCCTACATAGATGGCCCCATGTTCCCTACAAAGATGGCCCCTTATTCCCTACAAAGTTCACTATTTATTTGCCTTATATGCGTGGCTATGGGCCCTGGTCAAAATTAGAGCTCAATGGGGTGCCATTTGGGAGGATATCAGCTCCACTGTGCAGGAGGACGAAGGAAGTCAAGCAGACTGAGGAGGGTTGAGGAGACTATTCAGTTTGTTGTTTTTGTTGTTTTCTCGTTTTCTAAACTATGGCTGTCGGATTTTACTCGACATGGATGATTCCCTCATATTTATCTCCAAGATCACAAAAAAACCAAGATCACAAAGTAATTTAGTCTTAGTGAGCTTGGAGTCTTTGTGACATTTACTCTACAACTACATCAGTCGTATTGTGGACAGTATTCATTAGTGTCGTGACCCTCTACAACTACATCAGTCATATTGTGGACAGGTGACCCTCTACAACTACATCAGTCGTATTGTGGACAGGTGACCCTCTACAACTACATCAGTCATATTGTGGTCAGTATTCATTAGTGATGTGACCCTCTACAACTACATCAGTCATATTGTGGACAGGTGACCCTCTACAACTACATCAGTCATATTGTGGACAGTATTCATTAGTGACCCTCTACAACTACATCAGTCATATTGTGGTCAGTATTCATTAGTGAGGTGACCCTCTACAACTACATCAGTCATATTGTGGACAGGTGACCCTCTACAACTACATCAGTCGTATTGTGGACAGGTAACCCTCTACAACTACATCAGTTGTATTGTGGACAGGTGAGCCTCTACAACTACATCAGTCATATTGTGGACAGGTGACCCTCTACAACTACATCAGTCGTATTGTGGACAGGTGACCCTCTACAACTACATCAGTTGTATTGTGGACAGGTGAGCCTCTACAACTACATCAGTCATATTGTGGACAGGTGACCCTCTACAACTACATCAGTCGTATTGTGGACAGGTGACCCTCTACAACTACATCAGTCGTATTGTGGACAGGTGACCCTCTACAACTACATCAGTCGTATTGTGGACAGTATTCATTAGTATTCATTAGTGATGTGACCCTCTACAACTACATCAGTCGTATTGTGGACAGGTGACCCTCTACAACTACATCAGTCATATTGTGGTCAGTATTCATTAGTGATGTGACCCTCTACAACTACATCAGTCATATTGTGGACAGGTGACCCTCTACAACTACATCAGTCATATTGTGGACAGTATTCATTAGTGACCCTCTACAACTACATCAGTCATATTGTGGTCAGTATTCATTAGTGAGGTGACCCTCTACAACTACATCAGTCATATTGTGGACAGGTGACCCTCTACAACTACATCAGTCGTATTGTGGACAGGTAACCCTCTACAACTACATCAGTTGTATTGTGGACAGGTGAGCCTCTACAACTACATCAGTCATATTGTGGACAGGTGACCCTCTACAACTACATCAGTCGTATTGTGGACAGGTGACCCTCTACAACTACATCAGTTGTATTGTGGACAGGTGAGCCTCTACAACTACATCAGTCATATTGTGGACAGGTGACCCTCTACAACTACATCAGTCGTATTGTGGACAGGTGACCCTCTACAACTACATCAGTCGTATTGTGGACAGGTGACCCTCTACAACTACATCAGTCGTATTGTGGACAGTATTCATTAGTATTCATTAGTGATGTGACCCTCTACAACTACATCAGTCGTATTGTGGACAGTATTCATTAGTGAGGTGACCCTCTCCAACTACATCAGTCGTATTGTGGACAGGTGACCCTCTACAACTACATCAGTCGTATTGTGGACAGGTGACCCTCTACAACTACATCAGTCGTATTGTGGACAGTATTCATTAGTATTCATTAGTGATGTGACCCTCTACAACTACATCAGTCGTATTGTGGACAGTATTCATTAGTGACCCTCTACAACTACATCAGTCGTATTGTGGACAGGTGACCCTCTACAACTACATCAGTCGTATTGTGGACAGTATTCATTAGTATTCATTAGTGAGGTGACCCTCTACAACTACATCAGTCATATTGTGGACAGGTGACCCTCTCCAACTACATCAGTCGTATTGTGGACAGTATTCATTAGTATTCATTAGTGATGTGACCCTCTACAACTACATCAGTCATATTGTGGACAGGTGACCCTCTACAACTACATCAGTCGTATTGTGGACAGTATTCATTAGTATTCATTAGTGATGTGACCCTCTACAACTACATCAGTCGTATTGTGGACAGGTGACCCTCTACAACTACATCAGTCGTATTGTGGACAGTATTCATTAGTGACCCTCTACAACTACATCAGTCGTATTGTGGACAGTATTCATTAGTGACCCTCTACAACTACATCAGTCGTATTGTGGACAGGTGACCCTCTACAACTACATCAGTCGTATTGTGGACAGTATTCATTAGTATTCATTAGTGAGGTGACCCTCTACAACTACATCAGTCATATTGTGGACAGGTGACCCTCTACAACTACATCAGTCGTATTGTGGACAGTATTCATTAGTATTCATTAGTGAGGTGACCCTCTACAACTACATCAGTCGTATTGTGGACAGTATTCATTAGTGACCCTCTACAACTACATCAGTCGTATTGTGGACAGTATTCATTAGTGACCCTCTACAACTACATCAGTCGTATTGTGGACAGTATTCATTAGTGACCCTCTACAACTACATCAGTCGTATTGTGGACAGTATTCATTAGTGAGGTGACCCTCTCCAACTACATCAGTCGTATTGTGGACAGGTGACCCTCTACAACTACATCAGTCGTATTGTGGACAGGTGACCCTCTACAACTACATCAGTCGTATTGTGGACAGTATTCATTAGTATTCATTAGTGATGTGACCCTCTACAACTACATCAGTCGTATTGTGGACAGTATTCATTAGTGACCCTCTACAACTACATCAGTCATATTGTGGACAGGTGACCCTCTACAACTACATCAGTCGTATTGTGGACAGTATTCATTAGTATTCATTAGTGAGGTGACCCTCTACAACTACATCAGTCATATTGTGGACAGGTGACCCTCTCCAACTACATCAGTCGTATTGTGGACAGTATTCATTAGTATTCATTAGTGATGTGACCCTCTACAACTACATCAGTCATATTGTGGACAGGTGACCCTCTACAACTACATCAGTCGTATTGTGGACAGTATTCATTAGTATTCATTAGTGATGTGACCCTCTACAACTACATCAGTCGTATTGTGGACAGGTGACCCTCTACAACTACATCAGTCGTATTGTGGACAGTATTCATTAGTGACCCTCTACAACTACATCAGTCGTATTGTGGACAGTATTCATTAGTGACCCTCTACAACTACATCAGTCATATTGTGGACAGGTGACCCTCTACAACTACATCAGTCGTATTGTGGACAGTATTCATTAGTATTCATTAGTGAGGTGACCCTCTACAACTACATCAGTCATATTGTGGACAGGTGACCCTCTACAACTACATCAGTCGTATTGTGGACAGTATTCATTAGTATTCATTAGTGAGGTGACCCTCTACAACTACATCAGTCGTATTGTGGACAGTATTCATTAGTGACCCTCTACAACTACATCAGTCGTATTGTGGACAGTATTCATTAGTGACCCTCTACAACTACATCAGTCGTATTGTGGACAGTATTCATTAGTGACCCTCTACAACTACATCAGTCGTATTGTGGACAGTATTCATTAGTGACCCTCTACAACTACATCAGTCGTATTGTGGACAGTATTCATTGGTGATGTGACCCTCTACAACTACATCAGTCGTATTGTGGACAGTATTCATTGGTGAGATGACCCTCTACAACTACATCAGTCGTATTGTGGAGAGTATTCATTAGTGACCCTCTACAACTACATCAGTCGTATTGTGGACAGTATTCATTGGTGAGGTGACCCTTTACTCTACTACTTTATCAGTCTTCTTCCAACTTAGCACCAGATTTACTGAAACTACTGTCACACCCTGGCCATAGAGAGGCTTTTATTCTCTATTTTGGTTAGGCCAGGGTGTGACTAGGGTGGGCATTCTATGTTCTGGCCATAGAGAGGCTTTTATTCTCTATTTTGGTTAGGCCAGGGTGTGACTAGGGTGGGCATTCTATGTTCTGGCCATAGAGAGGCTTTTATTCTCTATGTTGGTTAGGCCAGGGTGTGACTAGGGTGGGCATTCTATGTTCTGGCCATAGAGAGGCTTTTATTCTCTATTTTGGTTAGGCCAGGGTGTGACTAGGGTGGGCATTCTATGTTCTTTTTTCTATGTTTTTGTATGTGGACAGGGACAGCTGTCCGTCGTTGTCTCTGATTGAGAACCATACTTAGGTAGCTCTGGCCCACATGGGTTTTGTGGGTAGTTGTTTTCTGTTTTAGTGTATTTGCACCTTGCAGAACTGTTTGTTTGTTGTAATTTTTTTGTTCAAGTGTTTGGTATTTATTAAACGTATTAATGAATACTTACCCACGATGCACCTTGGTCCTCTTCTCCTTCTCCCCACGACAATAAAAATCATTATTCTTACATTGTTCTGTAGCAGAGTGCTGAAGGGTATCGAGTAGCCTTACTTATTCATTTGCAACTAGACACGAGTTCAAAACTAAACTTAAAAATAACGTTATATCCATAATATGTAGAGCAAACACTTAAAAGACTTGACTAAAACAAACGTTAAAAAAAATGACTAGTAAAAACACAAAAATGCACAGTTTCTTTGATTTCTCTGCTACATTGTCTTACTCAAGGTGTTCCTCTTTGATCTGAAAATACATTATTATGCACAGAAATCCTACACTGCCGACCACATCTTTTTAAACCTTCACATCTATGATGACAGGCCCTGGGGTCCATAAAGGATCCTATCGTCAGGCTATGTAAGGGGCTTCCTGTCACTGGTGTACTGTATATGCCTCACAGGAGGCTGGTGGCACCATAATTGGGGAGGACGGGCTCAGGGTAATGACTGGAGCGGAATCTGTGGAACGGTATCAAATACTGTACATCAATCACATGGTTTCCATGGTTTCCAGGTGTTTCATACCGTTCCATTTGCTCAGTTCATTACTATGAGCCGTCCTCCCCTCAGCAGCCTCCACTGATATGCATCCCACATTGTTCTGTTCTGCTGTAGGGATACCTCAGGTCAGGGGACAGAGACAGACAGCTGGCGAAGGTACAGGGTTCTGCTGTAGAGATACCTCAGGTCAGGGGACAGAGACAGACAGCTGGCGAAGGTACAGGGTTCTGCTGTAGAGATACCTCAGGTCAGGGGACAGAGACAGACAGCTGCCGAGGGTACAGGGTTCTGCTGTAGAGATACCTCAGGTCAGGGTTCTGCTGTAGAGATACCTCAGGTCAGGGTTCTGCTGTAGAGATACCTCAGGTCAGGGGGCAGAGACAGACAGCTGCCGAGGGTACAGGGTTCTGCTGTAGAGATACCTCAGGTCAGGGTTCTGCTGTAGAGATACCTCAGGTCAGGGGACAGAGACAGACAGCTGGCGAAGGTACAGGGTTCTGCTGTAGAGATACCTCAGGTCAGGGTTCTGCTGTAGAGATACCTCAGGTCAGGGGACAGAGACAGACAGCTGGCGAGGGTACAGGGTTCTGCTGTAGAGATACCTCAGGTCAGGGGACAGAGACAGACAGCTGGCGAGGGTACAGGGTTCTGCTGTAGAGATACCTCAGGTCAGGGGACAGAGACAGACAGCTGGCGAGGGTACAGGGTTCTGCTGTAGAGATACCTCAGGTCAGGGGACAGAGACAGACAGCTGGCGAGGGTACAGGGTTCTGCTGTAGAGATACCTCAGGTCAGGGATACAGGGTTTCCCACAAGGTCTCCCAGGGACTGCCTGTTTATGTCCTCACTCCCCTGAGAGAGGTCAGAGAGAGAGGAGAGGTGAGGGAATGATGGGGTAGGAGAGAGGTGAGAGGTGAAAGAGGAGAGAGACAGAATCATAATGAAAAGAGAGAGAGAGACAGAATCACAATGAAAAGAGAGAAAGACAGAATCACAATGAAAAGAGAGAAAGACAGAATCACAATGGAAAGAGAGAGAGAGACAGAATCACAATGAAAAGAGAGAGAGACAGAATCACAATGAAAAGAGAGAAAGAGAGACAGAATCACAATGAAAAGAGAGAAAGACAGAATCACAATGGAAAGAGAGAGAGAGACAGAATCACAATGAAAAGAGAGAGAGACAGAATCACAATGAAAAGAGAGAAAGAGACAGAATCACAATGAAAAGAGAGAGAGAGAGACAGAATCACAATGAAAAGAGAGAGAGAGAATCACAATGAAAAGAGAGAGAGAGAATCACAATGAAAAGAGAGAGAGAGAATCACAATGAAAAGAGAGAGAGAGACAGAATCACAATGAAAAGAGAGAGAGAGAATCACAATGAAAAGAGAGAGAGAGAATCACAATGAAAAGAGAGAGAGAGACAGAATCACAATGAAAAGAGAGAGAGAGAGAGAATCACAATGAAAAGAGAGAGAGAGAGAATCACAATGAAAAGAGAGAGAGAGAGAGAATCACAATGAAAAGAGAGAAAGACAGAATCACAATGAAAAGAGAGAGAGAGAGACAGAATCCTAATTTCTAAATAAATGTTATTTTAACACATTTAGCAGATGTTATTGCGGGTGTAGCGAAATGCTTGTTTGCCAGGTCCTACTGAGCAGGTCTGAGCAGATCATTTCACAGTTAAATTCAGACGGACTCTGCACGGAGGCCCTGGATCCCAACGCAGCAGCAGGAGCAGAGAGCGAGAGCTGCCTGAACCGTGCCAGTTCCCCCGGTCCTGTCGCGATTTGATTCATGGGCCAGTGGCACTGCTCTCCTGGGGTAATCACAGCAATATGATTTCTGCTTCAATCAGAACCCTTTAGTGCCCATCACACCACAGACCCACTTGTTGTTCAGCAGGCCCGAATAGAAGACAAACAACCCTTTGTGTCCCAAGTGGCACCCTATGCCCTTACTAGTGCACTACTTTTGACCAGGGGCCTTGGGAATAGGGTTCCGTGTGGGACTCAGTCCGTGTCAATCAGCTTCTCTTCCCTTCTCAGCCAGCCAGCCAGCCAGTCAGCCAGCCAGCCAGCCAGCAGCCAGCCAGCAGCAGCCAGCAGCCAGCCAGCCAGCAGCCAGCCAGCAGCCAGCCAGCAGCCAGCAGCCAGCAGCCAGCCAGCAGCCAGCAGCCAGCCAGCAGCCAGCAGCCAGCCAGCCAGCAGCCAGCCAGCCAGCAGCCAGCCAGCAGCCAGCAGCCAGCCAGCCAGCAGCCAGCCAGCAGCCAGCAGTCAGCCAGCCAGCAGCCAGCCAGCAGCCAGCCAGCAGTCAGCCAGCAGCCAGCCAGCCAGCCAGCAGTCAGCCAGCCAGCATCCAGCCAGCAGCCAGCCAGCAGCCAGCCAGCCAGCCAGCAGCCAGCCAGCAGCCAGCCAGCCAGCCAGCCGGCCAGCCAGCAGTCAGCCAGCCAGCCAGCAGCCAGCCAGCAGCCAGCCAGTCAGCCAGCCAGCCAGCCGGTCAGCCAGCCAGCCAGCCAGTCAGCCAGTCAGCCAGCCAGCCAGCCAGCCGGTCAGCCAGCCAGCCAGCCGGTCGGCCAGTGAACACCATGAGGAAAAGGCAGAGGTGACCAGAGGAAGTAAAGGAAGAGGATCGGAGGAGGGAAAACATGACAAGGGACGAGTGTCTTGGCAACAACTCTGACGTTTATCAGGAGACGGAGAGCAAGGCAAAGGAAGTTATGGGATTGGTTGACGTGGTGTCGTTTGATCCCCAAAGGGTTTCTGGTGCCAGTCACTCTGGCCCTTTGAAGAGCTTCTGCGCTGGAGACTGGCACTGTCTGACTACGACGGAACAAAGACACAGGATGCCTCCTAAAGGGTACCCTATTGCATATGTAGTGCACTACTTTAAACCAGGGCCCTATAGGGTAGTGCACTACTATAGACCAGAGCCCTATTCCCTATATAGTGCACTACTTTAGACCAGGGCCCTATAGAGTAGTGCACTACTTTAGACCAGAACCCTATGGGGTAGTGCACTACTATAGACCAGAGCCCTATGGGGTAGTGCACTACTTTAGACCAGGGCCCTATAGGGTAGTGCACTACTATAGACCAGGGCCCTATTCCCTATATAGTGCACTACTATAGACCAGAGCCCTATGGGGTAGTGCACTACTTTAGACCAGAGCCCTATGGGGTAGTGCACTACTTTAGACCAGGGCCCTATAGGGTAGTGCACTACTATAGACCAGGGCCCTATTCCCTATATAGTGCACTACTATAGATCAGAGCCCTATGGGGTAGTGCACTACTTTAGACCAGAGCCCTATGGGGTAGTGCACTACTTTAGACCAGAGCCCTATGGGGTAGTGCACTACTTTAGACCAGGGCCCTATAGGGTAGTGCACTACTATAGACCAGGGCCCTATTCCCTATATAGTGCACAACTATAGACCAGAGCCCTATGGGGTAGTGCACTACTTTAGACCAGAGCCCTATGGGGTAGTGCACTACTTTAGACCAGAGCCCTATGGGGTAGTGCACTACTTTAGACCAGGGCCCTATAGGGTAGTGCACTACTATAGACCAGGGCCCTATTCCCTATATAGTGCACTACTATAGACCAGAGCCCTATGGGGTAGTGCACTACTTTAGACCAGAGCCCTATGGGGTAGTGCACTACTTTAGACCAGAGCCCTATGGGGTAGTGCACTACTTTAGACCAGGGCCCTATAGGGTAGTGCACTACTATAGACCAGGGCCCTATTCCCTATATAGTGCACTACTATAGACCAGAGCCCTATGGGGTAGTGCACTACTTTAGACCAGGGCCCTATAGGGTAGTGCACTACTTTAGACCAGGGCCCTATGGAGTAGTGCACTACTTTAGACCAGGGCCCTATAGGGTAGTGCACTACTTTAGACCAGGGCCCTATAGGGTAGTGCACTACTATAGACCAGACCCCTATAGGGTAGTGCACTACTATAGACCAGAGCCTTATGGGGTTTGACAGTCACAGAGCAATTCTCCAAACCTTACATCAGCCTTATGCAAACGGTGCATAATATGATAATTTCTCTCAGGTTTCCTTTAAGTCCTTTCCATGACCCCGGAGAGGGGCACATCCACTGGAGACCATAGGACACGATCCTGTACAATATAAAATATTCTATTCAAAAACATCACAGAAGATGTTGTACACGTATCACACCACTGAGCTTCATTTTATAGAAACGCAATCATAGAAACGTCTATTCTCAGTGGAGGCTGTTACATAGAATGACAGGGATTTCCTATACAGATAGAATATCTACCAATATAATGTGTTTCAACTCAAGTACACACGAGAGCTTTACCCAATCAGCCTATTGTATACTCTTAGAGGGTGTGCTCCCACAATAATGTGATTTGTACTGGATATAAGGTAATGTACTGCATTCTCCTCTCCCCACACACAAATAATTTCTTTCAAGCTTTGCTTTTCTACTTTACAACCCCATCAGGCTGCATTAAAGTGAGTTGTTTTGTCTTTGTTGTAAAGCGCAGCCTGACTGTAACATTCTGGGAATGTTTTCAGTTTGCTGGGTATTCTCAAGAGGTTGTTGGTCAGAAACTGTTTTCCCATATTTATTTCAGTGCCTTCAGAAAGTCTTCATATCCCTAGACGTTACATAGACGTTTTGTGACGTTACAGCCTGAATTCGATTCCCCCATCGACACACAACAGCCCATAATGACAAAGTGAAAATACGTTTGCAAATTTATTGAAAATGAAATATCTCAGGGCCTCCTGAGTGACGCAGTGGTCTAAGACACTGCATCGCAGTGCTAGAGGTATCACTACAGACCCGGGTTCGATTTCTGCCTATATCACAACCGGCCGTGATCGGGAGGTCCATAGGGCGGTGAAGCGATGAAACAAGATGGAGAAAAAAACAGGCTAAATAAAAACTAAATCAAATGAAAAACACTCATTTACATAAGAAGTCACACCCCTTTGCTATGACACTCCCCTTTGTTATGACACCCCTCTGCTATGACACACCCCTTTGTTATGACACACCCCTTTGTTATGATACCCCTCTGCTATGACACACCCCTTTGTTATGACACACCCCTTTGTTATGACACACCCCTTTGTTATGACACACCCCTTTGTTATGACCCACCCCTTTGTTATGACACACCCCTTTGTTATGACGCACCCCTTTGTTATGACACACCCCTTTGTTATGACACACCCCTTTGTTATGACACACCCCTTTGTTATGACACCCCCTTTGTTATGACACACCCCTTTGTTATGACACACCCCTTTGTTATGACACCACCTTTGTTATGACACACCCCTTTGTTTTGACACACCCATTAGGAGTTAGGTTAAATGGTTAGGGTTAGGAGTTAGGTTAAATGGTTAGGGTTAGGAGTTAGGTTAAATGGTTAGGGTTAGGAGTTAGGTTAAATGGTTAGGGTTAGGAGTTAGGTTAAATGGTTAGGGTTAGGAGTTAGGTTAAATGGTTAGGGGTTAGGAGTTAGGGTTAGGAGTTAGGTTAAATGGTTAGGGGTTAGGAGTTAGGGTTAGGAGTTAGGTTAAATGGTTAGGGTTAGGAGTTAGGTTAAATGGTTAGGGTTAGGAGTTAGGTTAAATGGTTAGGGTTAGGAGTTAGGTTAAATGGTTAGGGTTAGGAGTTAGGTTAAATGGTTAGGGTTAGGAGTTAGGTTAAATGGTTAGGGAAAGGGTTAGCTAACATGCTAAGTAGCTGCAAAGTAGCTAAAAAGTAAAGTAGTTGAAAAGTTGCTAATTAGAATTCACACCCCATTTGCTACGACACTCCAGACAGGGTCATCCAAGATCCTTTGATCATGTTTGAGACGTCACTGCAACCTGATTGGAGTCCATCTGTGTATATTTTAAACTACACAGGAGAGCCTCCGACAGGCTTTTCATTTCATCAGTCTGGCATGGCTAGCGCCTAGACAGCTGTCCCTATAGGACACACGCACACACACACACACACACACACACACACACACACACACACACACACACACACACACACACACACACACACACACACACACACACACACACACACACACACACACACACACACACACACACACACACACACACACACTTGTCCTCTAGCGTGTCAGCTATGCCTGCCTGACTTACACGTTGTCTTTATTGGCCTCTCTTCTACATGGTCTGATGCACCATGAATCAAAATGGCTGCCGGTGTCGGCTGAGGACCTGTGACAAGTGTTGTGCTCTGGTTGTGTGTGTGTGTGTGTGTGTGTGTGTGTGTGTGTGTGTGTGTGTGTGTGTGTGTGTGTGTGTGTGTGTGTGTGTGTGTGTGTGTGTGTGTGTGTTTGTCAGCCTTGTGGACTTGTGGTCAGCCTTGTGGACTAGAATCTCTGCGGTGTCGTCTACCGGTAGAAGGCATATGCATAATATCTACCGAAATGCATGGGACTATTTTTTAAAACTATTCTAGTTGTTTGACTGGATGGCAGCTTAATTGGGGTCGAATAGCAACGTCTATACATCTCTAGTCTCTTCTATACACCCCTAGTCTCTTCTATACACCCCTAGTCTCTTCTATACACCCATAGTCTCTTCTATACACCTATAGTCTCTAATATATACACATCTAGTCTCTTCTATACACCTATAGTCTCTAATATATACTCATCTAGTCTCTTCTATACACCTCTAGTCTCTAATATACACCTCTAGTCTCTAATATACACCTCTAGTCTCTAATATATACACATCTAGTCTCTAATATACACCTCTAGTCTCTAATATACACCTCTAGTCTCTAATATATACCTCTAGTCTCTAATATACACCTCTAGTCTCTAATATACACCTTTAGTCTCTAATATATACTCCTCTAGTCTCTTCTATACACCTCTAGTTTCTAATATACACCTCTAGTCTCTAATATATACACCTCTAGTCTCTAATATACACCTCTAGTCTCTAATATATACACCTCTAGTCTCTAATATACACCTTTAGTCTCTAATATATACCTCTAGTCTCTAATATACACCTCTAGTCTCTAATATACACCTTGAGTCTCTAATATATACACCTCTAGTCTCTAATATAAACACCTCTAGTCTCTAATATACACCTCTAGTCTCTTCTATACACCTCTAGTCTCTAATATACACCTATAGTCTCTAATATACACCTCTAGTCTCTAATATATACACCTCTAGTCTCTAAAATACACCTTTAGTCTCTAATATATACCTCTAGTCTCTAATATATACACCTCTAGTCTCTAATATACACCTTTAGTCTCTAATATATACCTCTAGGCTCTAATATATACACCTCTAGTCTCTAATATACACCTTTAGTCTCTAATATACACCCCTAGTCTCTAATATAAACCCCTAGTCTCTAATATACACCTCTAGTCTCTAATATATACACCTCTAGTCTCTTCTATACACTTATAGTCTCTAATATATACTCCTCTAGTCTCTTCTATACACCTCTAGATTCTAATATACACCTCTAGTCTCTAATATACACCTCTAGTCTCTAATATATACACCTCTAGTCTCTAATATACACCTTTAGTCTCCAATATATACCTCTAGTCTCTAATATAAACACCTCTAGTCTCTAATATACACCTCTAGTCTCTTCTATACACCTATAGTCTCTAATATACACCCTAGTCTCTAATATATACCTCTAGTCTCTAATATACACCCCTAGTCTCTAATATATACCTCTAGTCTCTTCTATACACCTCTAGTCTCTAATATACACCCCTAGTCTCTAATATATACCTCTAGTCTCTTCTATACACCCCTAGTCTCTAATATACACCTCTAGTCTCTAATATATGCACCCCTTGTCTCTAATATACACCCCTAGTCTCTAATATACACCTCTAGTCTCTAATATGAACCCCTAGTCTCTAATATACACCTATAGTCTCTAATATATACACCTCTAGTCTCTAATATACACCTATAGTCTCTAATATACACCCATAGTCTCTAATATACACCCATAGTCTATAATATACACCCCTAGTCTCTAATATACACCCCTAGTCTCTAATATACACCTCTAGTCTCTAATATATACACCTCTAGTCTCTAATATATACACCTCTAGTCTCTAATATACACCTCTAGTCTCTAATATACACACCTCTAGTCTCTAATATAAACCCCTAGTCTCTAATATACACCTCTAGTCTCTAATATACACATATAGTCTCTAATATACACCCCTAGTCTCTAATATACACCTATAGTCTCTAATATATACACCTCTAGTCTCTAATATATACACCTCTAGTATCTAATATACACCTCTAGTCTCTAATATACACCTCTAGTCTCTAATATACACCACTAGTCTATAATATATACACCTCTAGTCTCTAATATATACACCTCTAGTCTCTAATATATACACCTCTAGTCTCTAATATGCACCTCTAGTATCTAATATACACCTCTAGTCTCTAATATACACCTCTAGTCTTTAATATACACCCCTAGTCTCTAATATATACACCTCTAGTCTCTAATATAAACCTCTAGTCTCTAATATACACCCCTAGTCTCTAATATAAACCCATAGTCTCTAATATACACCTCTAGTCTCTAATATATACACCTCTAGTCTCTAATATGCACCTGTAGTATCTAATATACACCTCTAGTCTCTAATATACACCTCTAGTCTCTAATATAAACCCCTAGTCTCTAATATACACCTCTAGTCTCTAATATATATACACCTCTAGTCTCTAATATATACACCTCTAGTCTCTAATATATACACCTCTAGTCTCTAATATAAACCCCTAGTCTCTAATATACACCTCTAGTCTCTAATATACACCTTTAGTCTCTAATATACACCCCTAGTCTCTAATATAAACCCCTAGTCTCTAATATACACCTCTAGTCTCTAATATACACCTCTAGTCTCTAATATATACACCTCTAGTCTCTAATATATACACCTCTAGTCTCTAATATACACCTCTAGTCTCTAATATACACACCTCTAGTCTCTAATATAAACCCCTAGTCTCTAATATACACCTCTAGTCTCTAATATACACCTATAGTCTCTAATATACACCCCTAGTCTCTAATATACACCTCTAGTCTCTAATATATACACCTCTAGTCTCTAATATAAACCCCTAGTCTCTAAAATACACCTCTAGTCTCTAATATACACCTCTAGTCTCTAATATACACCCCTAGTCTCTAATATATACACCTCTAGTCTCTAATTTATACACCTCTAGTCTCTAATATATACACCTCTAGTCTCTAATATGCACCTGTAGTATCTAATATACACCTCTAGTATCTAATATACACCTCTAGTCTCTAATATAAACCCCTAGTCTTTAATATACACCTCTAGTCTCTAATATAAACCTCTAGTCTCTAATATACACCCCTAGTCTCTAATATAAACCCCTAGTCTCTAATATACACCTCTAGTATCTAATATACACCTCTAGTCTCTAATATAGACCTCTAGCCTCTAATATACACCTCTAGTCTCTAATATACACCTATAGTCTCTAATATACACCCCTAGTCTCTTCTATACACCTCTAGTCTCTAATATACACCTATAGTCTCTAATATACACCCCTAGTCTCTAATATACACCTTTAGTCTCTAATATATACACCTATAGTCTCTAATATACACCTCTAGTCTCTAATATACACCTCTAGTGTCTAATATACACCTCTAGTCTCTTATATATACACCTCTAGTCTCTAATATATACACCTCTAGTATCTAATATACACCTATAGTCTCTAATATACACCTCTAGTGTCTAATATACACCTCTAGTCTCTTCTATACACCTCTAGTCTCTAATATACACCTCTAGTATCTAAAATACACCTCTAGTCTCTAATATACACCTCTAGTCTCTAATATACACCTCTAGTCTCTTCTATACACCTGTAGTCTCTTGTCTACCTCCTCTCAACATGAATGTTTTATTTGGATTGTTTGATGTTGCAACTTTAAAACCTCGACAGTAAAGCCTTAAACTGTCACTCCAGTCTTCTTTTCATCTCATTTAACACCTGATTTACTTCACAGAAAGATTTACTTTTAAATCCCTTAAAAGCACCTTGAATAAAGTCAAATCACCTCAAATCAGTGTGGACATAAAAGTGATGTATTTCTGCTCCAGTAGCTATTCGCTGTGGCGTCAAATAGTGCATTCTAAGTCCAAAATAGCATAACATTACCTACATAGCGCACTACTTTTGACAAGACGCCTATGGGCCCTAGTCTAAAGTAGGGCACTACACCTATGGGCCCTATTCTAAAGTAGTGCACTACACAGGGAATAAGGTGCCATTTGGAATGTGCCTTTATAATGGCCGCCGTATATAAAGGCTCTTTGTGTCAGTGGAAAGACCCCTTGTTATTAAGGGATCCATAAACCTCACAACATCCCACGTAGAGTAACACACACACACACACACACACACACACACACACACATACACACACACACACACACACACACACACACACACACACACACACACACACACACACACACACACACACACACACACACACACATACACATACACACACACACACACACACACACCAAACACCTACATACACATACACTTACACATACACACACACACACACACATACACACACACACACACACACACACACACACACACACACACACACACACACACACGCTAGCTGGAGGAGGCTCTGAATTGGGGTGCCTTTGTTTGAAACAATCACTGCCACTCAGTAAGGATGCATCCCAAATTGCAACCTTTTCCCTATATAGTGCAGTACTTTAGACCTGGGCATAGGGACACTACGTGGAATGTGTTGCTGTTCGGGATCCATCCTAAGGCTTTGTTGCCACATGCTTTCTTTGTTGGCTGAGAAGAAGGTACAATTACCTGGTTGTTACCACAGTTGAACTGAGATTGAGAAGCAACAATTACATTGATTATACTTCCAGGCACATTGTATAACCCCGAGTTGCACACTCAGAAACTGTAACAACTTGTACAAACTGAAAAGCACATGTCTTTGTCAGAGAAAGAAAGATCGTGTAGAGATCATTATGAAACTCTTTGCTGTTCAGAATATCACTTTCTAAGACAAATCAGCAGAAAGAAGCACTAAGACAGGAGGAGGAGGAGGAGGAGGAGGAGGGGGGGGGAGGGGGAGGTAGAGGAGGAGGAGGAGGGGGAGGAGGAGGAAGAGGAGGAGGGGGAGGTAGAGGAGGAGGAGGAGGTAGAGGAGGAGGAGGAGGTGGAGGAGGTAGAGGAGGAGGGGGTAGAGGAGGAGGAGGGGGAGGAGAAGGTAGAGGAGGAGGTAGAGGAGGAGGAGGAGGAGGAGGGGGAGGGGGAGGAGGAGAAGGAGGACAGGAGGAGGAGGTAGAGGAGAAGGAGGACAGGAGGAGGAGGAGGTAGAGGAGGAGGGGGTAGAGGAGGAGGAGGGGGAGGAGAAGGTAGAGGAGGAGGTAGAGGAGGTAGAGGAGGAGGAGGAGGAGGAGGAGGAGGGGGAGGGGGAGGAGGAGAAGGAGGACAGGAGGAGGAGGTAGAGGAGAAGGAGGAGGTGGAGGTAGAGGAGGAGGAGGAGGAGGTAGAGGAGGAGGAGGAGGAGGAGGTAGAGGAGGAGGGGGTAGAGGAGGAGGAGGGGGAGGAGAAGGTAGAGGAGGAGGTAGAGGAGGTAGAGGAGGAGGAGGAGGAGGAGGGGGAGGGGGAGGAGGAGAAGGAGGACAGGAGGAGGAGGAGGAGGAAGAGGAGGGGGAAAACCAGGCAAGGAATTCAAACAATCTGAGATGTCATTTTGGGATGGATGGATGGTTGTGTGTTTGGGATAGAACATCAAGAAGCTGAGCCTGGGCGGATATATTTACACTATGGACACTGAGGGGGATATGTTTACACTATGAAGGAACACTGGGGGGATATGTTTACACTATGAAGGAACACTGGGGGGATATGTTTACACTATGAAGGAACACTGAGGGGGATATGTTTATACTATGAAGGAACACTGGGGGGGATATGTTTACATTATGAAGGAACACTGGGGGGATATGTTTACACTATGAAGGAACACTGGGGGGATATGTTTACACTATGAAGGAACACTGGGGGGGATATGTTTACACTATGAAGGAACACTGGGGGGATATGTTTACACTATGAAGGAACACTGAGGGGGATATGTTTATACTATGAAGGAACACTGGGGGGGATATGTTTACATTATGAAGGAACACTGGGGGGATATGTTTACACTATGAAGGAACACTGGGGGGATATGTTTACACTATGAAGGAACACTGGGGGGGATATGTTTACACTATGAAGGAACACTGGGGGGATATGTTTACACTATGAAGGAACACTGAGGGGGATATGTTTATACTATGAAGGAACACTGGGGGGATATGTTTACACTATGAAGGAACACTGGGGGGATATGTTTACACTATGAAGGAACACTGAGGGGGATATGTTTATACTATGAAGGAACACTGGAGGGGATATGTTTACATTATGAAGGAACACTGGGGGGATATGTTTACACTATGAAGGAACACTGGGGGGATATGTTTACACTATGAAGGAACACTGGGGGGGATATGTTTACACTATGAAGGAACACTGGGGGGATATGTTTACACTATGAAGGAACACTGAGGGGGATATGTTTATACTATGAAGGAACACTGGGGGGGATATGTTTACATTATGAAGGAACACTGGGGGGATATATTTACACTATGAAGGAACACTGGGGGGATATGTTTACACTATGAAGGAACACTGGGGGGGATATGTTTACACTATGAAGGAACACTGGGGGGGATATGTTTACACTATGAAGGAACACTGGGGGGGGGATATGTTTACACTATGAAGGAACACTGGGGGGGATATGTTTACACTATGAAGGAACACTGGGGGGATATGTTTACACTATGAAGGAACACTGGGGGGATATGTTTACACTATGGACACTGAGGGGGATATGTTTACACTATGAAGGAACACTGGGGCAATATGTTTACACTATGAAGGAACACTGGGGGGATATGTTTACATTATGAAGGAACACTGGGGGGGATATGTTTACACTATGAAGGAACACTGGGGGGATATGTTTATACTATGAAGGAACACTGGGGGGATATGTTTACACTATGAAGGAACACTGGGGGGATATGTTTACATTATGAAGGAACACTGGGGGGGATATGTTTACACTATGAAGGAACACTGGGGGGATATGTTTACATTATGAAGGAACACTGGGGGGGATATGTTTACACTATGAAGGAACACTGGGGGGATATGTTTACACTATGAAGGAACACTGGGGGGATATGTTTACACTATAAAGGAACACTGGGGGGATATGTTTACACTATGAAGGAACACTGGGGGATATGTTTACATTATGAAGGAACACTGGGGGGATATGTTTACACTATGAAGGAACACTGGGGGATATGTTTACACTATGAAGGAACACTGGGGGGATATGTTTACACTATGAAGGAACACTGGGGGGATATGTTTACACTATGAAGGAACACTGGGGGGATATGTTTACACTATAAAGGAACACTGGGGGGATATGTTTACACTATGAAGGAACACTGGGGGATATGTTTACACTATGAAGGAACACTGGGGGATATGTTTACACTATGAAGGAACACTGGGGGGATATGTTTACACTATGAAGGAACACTGGGGGATATGTTTACACTATGAAGGAACACTGGGGGATATGTTTACATTATGAAGGAACACTGGGGGGGATATGTTTACACTATGAAGGAACACTGGGGGATATGTTTACACTATGAAGGAACACTGGGGGGATATGTTTACACTATGAAGGAACACTGGGGGGATATGTTTACACTATGAAGGAACACTGGGGGGATATGTTTACACTATAAAGGAACACTGGGGGGATATGTTTACACTATGAAGGAACACTGGGGGATATGTTTACACTATGAAGGAACACTGGGGGATATGTTTACACTATGAAGGAACACTGGGGGGATATGTTTACACTATGAAGGAACACTGGGGGATATGTTTACACTATGAAGGAACACTGGGGCAATATGTTTACACTATGAAGGAACACTGGGGGGGATATGTTTACACTATGAAGGAACACTGGGGGGGATATGTTTACACTATGAAGGAACACTGGGGGGATATGTTTACATTATGAAGGAACACTGGGGGGATATGTTTACACTATAAAGGAACACTGGGGGGATATGTTTACACTATGAAGGAACACTGGGGGGATATGTTTACACTATAAAGGAACACTGGGGCAATATGTTTACACTATGAAGGAACACTGGGGGGGATGTGTTTACACTATGAAGGAACACTGGGGGGGATATGTTTACACTATGAAGGAACACTGGGGGGATATGTTTACACTATGAAGGAACACTGAGGGGGATATGTTTACACTATGAAGGAACACTGGGGCAATATGTTTACACTATGAAGGAACACTGGGGGGGATATGTTTACACTATGAAGGAACACTGGGGGGGATATGTTTACACTATGAAGGAACACTGGGGGGATATGTTTACATTATGAAGGAACACTGGGGGGATATGTTTACACTATGAAGGAACACTGAGGGGGATATGTTTACACTATGAAGGAACACTGGGGGGATATGTTTACATTATGAAGGAACACTGGGGGGATATGTTTACACTATGAAGGAACACTGGGGGGATATGTTTACATTATGAAGGAACACTGGGGGGATATGTTTACACTATGAAGGAACACTGGGGGGATATGTTTACACTATTAAGGATCACTGGGGGGATATGTTTACATTATGAAGGAACACTGGGGGGATATGTTTACACTATGAAGGAACACTGGGGGGATATGTTTACACTATGAAGGAACACTGGGGGGATATGTTTACACTATGAAGGAACACTGGGGGGATATGTTTACACTATGAAGGAACACTGGGGGGATATGTTTACACTATAAAGGAACACTGGGGGGATATGTTTACACTATGAAGGAACACTGGGGGGGATATGTTTACACTATGAAGGAACACTGGGGGGGATATGTTTACACTATGAAGGAACACTGGGGGGGATATGTTTACACTATGAAGGAACACTGGGGGGGATATGTTTACACTATGAAGGAACACTGGGGGGGATATGTTTACACTATGAAGGAACACTGGGGGGGTATGTTTACACTATGAAGGAACACTGGGGGGGATATGTTTACACTATGAAGGGGCACTTCAACTGTTATATGTTGGTCAGATACGACAGATATGGTAGGCCTACAACCAATAGAAAGAGCAATAGTGTGTGTGTGTGTGTGTGTGTGTGTGTGTGTGTGTGTGTGTGTGTGTGTGTGTGTGCGTGCGTGCGTGCGTGCGTGTGTGTGTGACAGACAAGGCCTACACTACTCCATATAGAAACAGAGCGTTAGAACAGCTACGTCCCCTCTCTGCTCTTCTCGTCCCCAGATGTAATAGCTCCTCATTTTACAGATGACGATGAAAGCATAACCCACTCTAACACACTTTGAGTCATCTACTGTACTCACCCTCAGCGTGTGTGTGTGTGTGTGTGTAGCTTTCGATGTTCCTTTTAATTGTTCTCTGGACAGCGCTGCCTGCCCGGAGGGGTTTCTCATACCCCCTCCCTTCATCTGTGACTCAGCTCTCTGTGGTCCTGGGCACTAAAGAATAGTCTGAGTCCCAAATGGCACCCTATTCCCAATATAGTGCACTACTTTTGAGCAGGGCCCATAAGGCTACTGTCAAAAGGAGTGCACTATGTAAGGAATAGGGTGCCATTTGGGACGAAGACTGTGCTAGAGGCTAGGGGAGTGTGGAAGTCCCAAAATAGACTAGACTCCTCCTCCTCTTCTTCAGGTGATTTTTCCTCATGTAGGATTGTGTCCAAAATGGCACCCTATTCCCTATATGTACAGTATAGTGCCCATGGATCCTGGTCAAAAGTAGTGCACTATATAGGGATTAGGGTGCCATTTGGGATGAACTTTAGATTGACTGAAGGACAAGCGGTCCTGTTTGATTGTGATGAATAGGGAAGAGTTGCTATTGTGAAAAGCTATTCTATAGCAACATTATCTTTGGCTGATAACCAGTACAGTATAGCAACATTATCTTTGGCTGATAACCAGTACAGTATAGCAACATTATCTTTGGCTGATAACCAGTACAGTATAGCAACATTATCTTTGGTTGATAACCAGTACAGTATAGCAACATTATCTTTGGCTAATAACCAATACAGTATAGCAACATTATCTTTGGTTGATAACCAGTACAGTATAGCAACATTATCTTTGGCTAATAACCAATACAGTATAGCAACATTATCTTTGGTTGATAACCAGTACAGTATAGCAACATTATCTTTGGCTGATAACCAATGCAGTATAGCAACATTATCTTTGGCTGATAACCAGTACAGTATAGCAACATTATCTTTGGTTGATAACCAGTACAGTATAGCAACATTATCTTTGGCTGATAACCAGTACAGTATAGCAACATTATCTTTGGCTAATAACCAATACAGTATAGCAACATTATCTTTGGTTGATAACCAGTACAGTATAGCAACATTATCTTTGGCTGATAACCAATACAGTATAGCAACATTATCTTTGGCTGATAACCAGTACAGTATAGCAACATTACCTTTGGCTGATAACCAGTACAGTATAGCAACATTATCTTTGGCTGATAACCAGTACAGTATAGCAACATTATCTTTGGCTGATAACCAATACAGTATAGCAACATTATCTTTGGCTGAAAACTAATACAGTATAGCAACATTATCTTTGGCTGATAACCAGTACAGTATAGCAACATTATCTTTGGCTAATAACCAATACAGTATAGCAACATTATATTTGGCTGATAACCAATACAGTATAGCAACATTATCTTTGGCTGAAAACTAATACAGTATAGCAACATTATCTTTGGCTGATAACCAGTACAGTATAGCAACATTATCTTTGGCTGATAACCAGTACAGTATAGCAACATTATCTTTGGCTGATAACCAATACAGTATAGCAACATTATCTTTGGCTGAAAACTAATACAGTATAGCAACATAGAAACTAGACCTTATTCTGCTTCCTCCAGAAACTAGACCTTATTCTGCCTCCACTAGAAACTAGACCTTATTCTGCCTCCACTATAAACTAGACCTTATTCTGCCTCCACTAGAAACTAGACCTCCGCTAGAAACTAGACCTTATTCTGCCTCCACTAGAAACTAGACCTCCACTAGAAACTAGACCTCCACTAGAAACTAGACCTCCACTAGAAACTAGACCTCCACTAGAAACTAGACCTTATTCTGCCTCCACTAGAAACTAGACCTCCACTAGAAACTAGACCTCCACTAGAAACTAGACCTCCACTAGAAACTAGACCTTATTCTGCCTCCACTAGAAACTAGACCTCCACTAGAAACTAGACCTTATTCTGCCTCCACTAGAAACTAGACCTCCACTAGAAACTAGACCTCCACTAGAAACTAGACCTCCACTAGAAACTAGACCTTATTCTGCCTCCACTATAAACTAGACCTTATTCTGCCTCCACTAGAAACTAGACCTCTGCTAGAAACTAGACCTTATTCTGCCTCCACTAGAAACTAGACCTCCACTAGAAACTAGACCTTATTCATCCTCCACTAGAAACTAGACCTCCACTAGAAACTAGACCTCCACTAGAAACTAGACCTCCACTAAAAACTAGACCTCCACTAGAAACTAGACCTTATTCTGCCTCCACTAGAAACTAGACCTCCACTAGAAACTAGACCTCCACTAGAAACTAGACCTCCACTAGAAACTAGACCTTATTCTGCCTCCACTAGAAACTAGACCTCCGCTAGAAACTAAACCTTATACTTCCTCCGCAAGCATCTGTTTCTGAATGATCTAATGATCTACTCATCATTTAGGATTCACACACACACACACACACACACACACACACACACGCACACACACCTCAAATTCCTCTAATGATGTGCGAGAGGAAACTCGACAAAGAATTTGCCACCGGTTAAACGACAGTCAGGCAATCATTTATTGTGTGATGTAAATAGATTGGAGGGTGAGATCCAGGCCTCTAGGAGTCTTCTCCACTTTTACATCAGCTGTAACACACCGTTCTCTGGGGCAGAGCTGGCAACACTGCATGTATCTTAAATGGCACCCTATTCCCCTATCTAGTGCACTTCTTTTGACCACAGACCGTTAAAAGTAGTGCACTATAAAAAGGGAATAGGGTGCCGTTTGGGACGCGGACACTGAGGCTGCTGTGTTCTCTCTGATTATAATAAAATGTGAATTAATTCATGTTGGGATAATTAGTGAACTGTGTTGTGAATGAGAGTGGGCTGGCCAACAGAGAGTCTCTGTCTGCATCCCAAATTGCACCCATAGCTTACCGCCTATACAGGCCCTGATAAACAAAATGTTTATGCACTATACAGGGCATAGGGTGCCGATTGGGATATGCGTTAGGTTCTGGTAGATGTTTATTAGACCACTACACATCTACAGTACAAAATGTATAATACCACCATACAACAATATTACAATGTACGTGTGTGTAGAGTGTGTGTTCTAGAGTTTGTGTGTCTGTACCTGTGTGTCTGTACCTGTGCGTGTCTGTACCTGTGTGTTTCTGTACCTGTGTGTGTCTGTACCTGTGTGTGTCTGTACCTGTGTGTGTCTGTACCTGTGTGTGTTCTAGAGTTTGTGTGTCTGTACCTGTGTGTGTCTGTACCTGTGTGTGTCTGTACCTGTGTGTGTATGTACCTGTGTGTGTCTGTACCTGTGTGTGTTCTAGAGTTTGTGTGTCTGTACCTGTGTGTGTCTGTACCTGTGTGTGTCTGTACCTGTGTGTGTCTGTACCTGTGTGTGTCTGTACCTGTGTGTGTTCTAGAGTTTGTGTGTCTGTACCTGTGTGTGTCTGAACCTGTGTGTGTCTGTACCTGTGTGTGTCTCTTCACAGTCTCCGCTGTTCCACAAGGTTTATTTTTACCAGATTTTTTCTCATCTGATTCTACTGCTGATGTGGAGTAGAGTTCCATGTAGTCATGGCTCTATGTAGTACTGTGGAATAGAGCTCCATGTAGTCATGGCTCTATGTAGTACTGTGGAATAGAGTTCCATGTAGTCATGGCTCTATGTGGTACTGTGGAATAGAGTTCCATGTAGTCATGGCTCTATGTAGTACTGTGGAATAGAGCTCCATGTAGTCATGGTTCTATGTAGTACTGTGGAATAGAGCTCCATATAGTCATGGTTCTATGTAGTACTGTGGAATAGAGTTCCATGTAGTCATGGTTCTATGTAGTACTGTGGAATAGAGCTCCATGTAGTCATGGTTCTATGTAGTACTGTGGAATAGAGTTCCATGTAGTCATGGCTCTATGTAGTACTGTGGAATAGAGCTCCATGTAGTCATGGCTCTATGTAGTACTGTGGAATAGAGCTCCATGTAGTCATGGATCTATGTAGTACTGTGGAATAGAGTTCCATGTAGTCATGGCTCTATGTAGTACTGTGGAATAGAGTTCCATGTAGTCATGGATCTATGTAGTACTGTGCGCCTCCTATAGTCTGTCCTGGACTTGGGGACTGTGAAGAGACCTCTGGTGGCATATCTTGTGGGGTATGTATGGGTGTCTGAGCTGTGTGCTAGCAGTTTAAACAGACCTCTGGTGGCATGTCTTGTGGGGTATGTATGGGTGTCCGAGCTGTGTGCTAGCAGTTTAAACAGACCTCTGGTGGCATGTCTTGTGGGGTATGTATGGGTGTCTGAGCTGTGTGCTAGTAGTTTAAACAGACCTCTGGTGGCATGTCTTGTGGGGTATGTACGGGTGTCCGAGCTGTGTGCTAGTAGTTTAAACAGACCTCTGGTGGCATGTCTTGTGGGGTATGTACGGGTGTCCGAGCTGTGTGCTAGTAGTTTAAACAGACCTCTGGTGGCATGTCTTGTGGGGTATGTATGGGTGTCCGAGCTGTGTGCTAGTAGTTTAAACAGACCTCTGGTGGCATGTCTTGTGGGGTATGTATGGGTGTCTGAGCTGTGTGCTAGCAGTTTAAACAGACCTCTGGTGGCATGTCTTGTGGGGTATGTATGGGTGTCCGAGCTGTGTGCTAGCAGTTTAAACAGACCTCTGGTGGCATGTCTTGTGGGGTATGTATGGGTGTCCGAGCTGTGTGCTAGCAGTTTAAACAGACCTCTGGTGGCATGTCTTGTGGGGTATGTATGGGTGTCCGAGCTGTGTGCTAGTAGTTTAAACAGACCTCTGGTGGCATGTCTTGTGGGGTATGTATGGGTGTCTGAGCTGTGTGCTAGCAGTTTAAACAGACCTCTGGTGGCATGTCTTGTGGGGTATGTATGGGTGTCCGAGCTGTGTGCTAGCAGTTTAAACAGACCTCTGGTGGCATGTCTTGTGGGGTATGCATGGGTGTCCGAGCTGTGTGCTAGTAGTTTAGACAGACCTCTGGTGGCATGTCTTGTGGGGTATGTATGGGTGTCCGAGCTGTGTGCTAGCAGTTTAAACAGACCTCTGGTGGCATGTCTTGTGGGGTATGTATGGGTGTCTGAGCTGTGTTCTAGTAGTTTAAACAGACACCACGGTGCTTTCAGCTTGTCAACACTTCTTACAAAAACAAGTAGCAGTGAAGTCAATCTCTCCTCCACTTTGAGCCATGAGAGATTGACGTGCATATTGTTAATGTTAGATTTCCGTGTACCTTTAAGAGCCAGCCGTACTGCCTTGTTCTGAACCAATTTCAATTATCCAAAGTCCCTCTTTGTGGCACCTGACCACACGACTGAACAGTAGTCCAGGCGGGACAAAACTAAGGCTTGTAGGACCTACTTTGTTGATAGTGTTGTTAAGAAGGTAGAAACTAGAGCCTGTAGGACCTGCCTTGTTGATAGTGTTGTTAAGAAGGTAGAAACTAGAGCCTGTAGGACCTGCCTTGTTGATAGTGTTGTTAAGAAGGTAGAAACTAGAGCCTGTAGGACCTGCCTTGTTGATAGTGTTGTTAAGAAGGCAGAGCAGCGCTTTATTATGGCCAGACTTCTCCCCATCTTAGCTACTGTTGCATCAATATGTTTTTGACCGTGACAGCTTACAATCCAGGGTTACTCCAAACAGTTTATTCACCTCAAGTTTCTAAATTTTCACATTATTCATTATAAGATTTTGTTGAGGTTTAAGGTTAGGTGACTGATTTGTGCCAAATCCCAATGGTTTTAGTTTTTGAAATATGTAGGACTACTCCTTGCCACCCATTCTGAAACTAATTGCAGCTCTCTGAGCAAAGTGTTGCAGTCATTACAGGCGCTGTGGAAACTGTGTAGTGTTGATTCATCCGCATACACAGACACACACTGGCTTTACTCAGAGCCAGTGGCATGTCATTAATAAATGTTGAAAAAAATGTAATGGGCCGAGACAGCTGCCCTGGGGAATTCCTGATTCTATCTGGATTATGCTGGAGCGCCTTCCATTAAAGAACGCCCTCTGTTCTGTTAGACGGGTAACTCTTTATCCACAATATAGCAGTGGGTGTAAAGCTACAATACATAAGTTTTTCCAGCAGCAGACTATGATCGATAATGTCAAAAGCCGCACTGAAGTCTAACAAAACAGCCCCCACAAAATTTGTATCATCAATTTATCTCAGCCAATCATCAGTCATTTGTGCTGTGCTTGTTGAATGTCCTTCCCTATAAGCGTGCTGAAAGTCTGTTGTAATTTGTTTACTGTAAAATAACATTGTATCTGGTCAAACACAATATATTCTCAAAGTTTACTAAGGATTGGTAACAGGCTGATTGGTTGGATATTTGAGCCAATAAAGGGGGCTTTCCTATTCTTGGGAATTACTTTTGTTTCCCTTCAGGCCTGAGAGCCACACACCTAACCCTAACCCTAACCCCTAACCCTAACCCTAACCCTAACCCCTAACCCTAACCCCTAACCCTAACCCCTAACCCTAACCCTAACCCTAACCCTGACCCTAACCCTAACACTTTCCAGTAGGCTGAGATTGAAGATAAGGCAAATAGGAGTGGCAATATTGTTCGCTATTATCCTCAGTAATATTCCATCCAAATTGTCAGACCCCGGTGGCTTGATATTGTTGATAGACAACTTTTTTTTTTTTTTTTTTACCTCTTCCACACTCACTTTAAGGAATTCAAAATGACAATGCTAGTCTTTCATAATTTGGTCAGTTATACTTGGATGTGTAGTGTCGGCGTTCGTGGCTGGCATGTCATGCCTAAATTTGTTAATCTTGCCATTGAAAAAAATCATTAAATTAGTTGGCAATATCAATGGGTTTTTGTGATGAATGAGCCATCTGATTCAATGAATGACGGAGCTGAGTTTGCCTTTTTGCCCAAACATTGAATTAATTGAAGGTGCTTCAAAGCTCGTTGCTATCATTCTTTATATATAATTTATCTTTGTTTCATAGTACAGTTTATTTGTCTTATTATTCAGTTTAGTCACATGAGTTCTCGAATTTTGAAGTACGTTTGACAATTAGTTGTGCAGCCAGACTTAGTTGCCATTCCTTTTCTCCTCATCCCTCTCAACCATAACATTTTGGAAATGCTCATTAAACCACAGGGGATTTAACACTTTTTTTTACGGTCATTTTCTTAATGGGTGTAATCTTATTAAATAACTGGAATAAGCAATTTCATAAATGTGTCAAGTGCAGCGTCTGGTTGCTCCTCATTACACGCCACAGACCAGCAAATATTCTTTACATCATCAACTTAGGAATCACTGCAAAACGTAATGAATGACCTCTTATACACAATATTAGGCCCAGGCTTTGGAACTTTGGTTTTCCTAGATATGGCTGTTACATTGTGATCACTACATCCGATGGATTTGGATACTGCTTTCAAGCTAATTTCTTCAGCATTAGTAAATATGTGATCAATACATGTTGATGATTTCCTTCCTGTGCTGTTTGTAACTACCCTGGTAGGTTGACTGATAACCTGAACCAGGTGGCAGGCACTGGTTACAGTTTTAAGCTTTTTTCTTGAGTGGGCAGCTTGATGAAAGCCAGTCAATATTGAAATCACCCAGAAAATATACCTCTCTGTTGATATCACATACATTATCAAGCATTTCACACATATTATCCAGATACTGACTGTTAGCACTTGGTGGTCTATAGCAGCTTCCCACCAGAATGGTCTTTAGGTGAAGTAGATGAACCTGTAGCCATATTACTACAACAGTATTTAACATTATCCAGATACTGACTGTCTATAGCAGCTTCCCACCAGAATGGTCTTTAGGTGAAGTAGATGAACCTGTAGCCATATTACTTCAACAGTATTTAACATGAGATCCTCTCTAATCTTTACAGGAATGTGGTTCTGAATATAAACAGCTACACCTCCCCCATTGGCATTTCTGTCTTTTCTGTAGATGTTACAACCATGTATTGCTACCACTGTATCGTCAAAGGTATTATCTAACGGAGATTCAGAGATCAGTCAGAATATGAATGTCATCTGTTACTTGCAAGTTATTGATTTCATGAACCTTGTTTCTGAGGCAACATATGTTAACGTGGGCTATTTTTTAAAACACTTTTATGGGATGCTTGTTTTTCTTGCTTTACTGATGAAGCTTAGCAGAGGTAGACATGATCATGTTGTTTATGTTAGTCCAGGGTGAGCTGCACACAGTGGACTTCCTACCAGGTGTAATGGTTTTCCTCCTCTTCGTCTGAGGAGGAGAGGCGAGAAGGATCGGAGGACCAATATGCAGCGTGGTAAGTGTCCACGGTTGTTTATTTAAACACATAAACTCCATACAAAAACAATAAACGTAACATGAATAACCGAAAGCGAAAACAGTACCGTGTGGTGTAAAACACGGAAACAATCACCCACAAACACACAGTGAAACCCAAGTATGATTCTCAGTCAGAGACAACTAACGACACCTGCCTCTGATTGAGAACCACACTAGGCCGAACACAGAAAACCAACCTAGAAACACAAAACATAGAATGCCCACCCCAACTCACGTCCTGACCCATTCAAACAAACAAATTACACAAATACTAGGGTCAGAACGTGACACCAGGGCACACCGCCTCAGTGCTGACAGGATAACTGTGGTTCATGGGTACATGATTACTGAATACAATAGCTGTTTTAAGAGAGTCTACATGGTTCCGGTGCCATTTGGGATGTAGACTCTCTGATTAGACAGTCTGCATGATATTTCCCATGAAATTCTTCACCCTTAAGTGCTGCTGCTGAAGATGAATGATACTGTAACAGAAACATTATAATAATATATGTATAAATAAATTACATCTACTTGTTTATCAACACACAGGTTATAAAATCCCCATGGAGTTAAACTGTAACTACCATGCTACAATGTAGTGAGGGGTAACATATCATACTGTAACTACCATGCTACAATGTAGTGAGGTTAAACTGTAACTACCATGCTACCATGTAGTGAGGTGTAACATATCATACTGTAACTACCATGTAGTGAGGGGTAACATATCATACTGTAACTACCATGCTACAATGTAGTGAGGGGTAACATATCATACTGTAACTACCATGTAGTGATGTGTAACTACTGTAACTACCATGTAGTGATGTGTAACATATCATACTGTAACTACCATGCTACCATGTAGTGAGGGGTAACATATCATACTGTAACTACCATGCTACCATGTAGTGAGGGGTAACTACTGTAACTACCATGTAGTGATGTGTGACATATCATACTGTAACTACCATGCTACCATGTAGTGAGGGGTAACATATCATACTGTAACTACCATGTAGTGAGGTGTAACATATCATACTGTAACTACCATGTAGTGATGTGTAACATATCATACTGTAACTACCATGCTACCATGTAGTGAGGGGTAACATATCATACTGTAACTACCATGTAGTGAGGTGTAACATATCATACTGTAACTACCATGTAGTGATGTGTAACATATCATACTGTAACTACCATGCTACCATGTAGTGAGGGGTAACATATCATACTGTAACTACCATGTAGTGAGGTGTAACATATCATACTGTAACTACCATGCTACCATGTAGTGTGGTGTAACATATCATACTGTAACTACCATGTAGTGATGTGTATCATATCATACTGTAACTACCATGTAGTGATGTGTATCATATCATACTGTAACTACCATGTAGTGATGTGCATCATATCATACTGTAACTACCATGTAGTGAGGGGTAACATATCATACTGTAACTACCATGCTACCATGTATTGTGGTGTAACATATCATACTGTAACTACCATGTAGTGATGTGTATCATATCATACTGTAACTACCATGCTACCATGTAGTGTGGTGTATCATATCATACTGTAACTACCATGTAGTGAGGGGTAACATATCATACTGTAACTACCATGTAGTGAGGTGTAACATATCATACTGTAACTACCATGCTACCATGTAGTGTGGTGTAACATATCATACTGTAACTACCATGTAGTGATGTGTATCATATCATACTGTAACTACCATGTAGTGATGTGTATCATATCATACTGTAACTACCATGTAGTGATATGCATCATATCATACTGTAACTACCATGTAGTGAGGGGTAACATATCATACTGTAACTACCATGCTACCATGTAGTGTGGTGTAACATATCATACTGTAACTACCATGTAGTGATGTGTATCATATCATACTGTAACTACCATGTAGTGATGTGTATCATATCATACTGTAACTACCACGTAGTGATGTGTATCATATCATACTGTAACTACCATGTAGTGATGTGCATCATATCATACTGTAACTACCATGTAGTGATGTGTATCATATCATACTGTAACTACCATGTAGTGATGTGCATCATATCATACTGTAACTACCATGTAGTGAGGTGTAACATATCATACTGTAACTACCATGCTACCATGTAGTGAGGGGTAACATATCATACTGTAACTACCATGTAGTGAGGTGTAACATATCATACTGTAACTACCATGTAGTGATGTGTATCATATCATACTGTAACTACCATGTAGTGATGTGTATCATATCATACTGTAACTACCATGTAGTGATGTGCATCATATCATACTGTAACTACCATGTAGTGAGGGGTAACATATCATACTGTAACTACCATGCTACCATGTAGTGTGGTGTAACATATCATACTGTAACTACCATGTAGTGATGTGTATCATATCATACTGTAACTACCATGCTACCATGTAGTGTGGTGTAACATATCATACTGTAACTACCATGTAGTGATGTGTATCATATCATACTGTAACTACCATGTAGTGATGTGTATCATATCATACTGTAACTACCATGTAGTGATGTGCATCATATCATACTGTAACTACCATGTAGTGAGGGGTAACATATCATACTGTAACTACCATGCTACCATGTAGTGTGGTGTAACATATCATACTGTAACTACCATGTAGTGATGTGTATCATATCATACTGTAACTACCATGCTACCATGTAGTGTGGTGTATCATATCATACTGTAACTACCATGTAGTGAGGGGTAACATATCATACTGTAACTACCATGTAGTGATGTGTATCATATCATACTGTAACTGCCATGCTACCATGTAGTGAGGTGTAACATATCATACTGTAACTACCATGTAGTGAGGGGTAACATATCATACTGTAACTACCATGCTACCATGTAGTGAGGGGTAACATATCATACTGTAACTACCATGTAGTGATGTGTATCATATCATACTGTAACTACCATGTAGTGATGTGTATCATATCATACTGTAACTACCATGTAGTGATGTGTGTCATATCATACTGTAACTACCATGGAAGAGGTGTGGTCTGCATTAATTCCTTCCTATACGCTGTAAATCAAATGGATAAAAGGAGAGAGACGAAGGAGACAGAGACAGAGAGGGATAGAGAATGAGACCACAGCGTACTGAGAAAATACAAAGCCTGTAGACTCACAGATAGAAATATCTCCCTGCCTCCCTATCTCTTTCCTTTCCTCTCTGCCTCCCTACCTCCTTCCTTTCCTCCCTGCCTCCCTCCCTCCTTCCTTACCTGCCTGCCTCCCTCCCTCCCTCTCTCCTTCCTTGCCTGCCTCCCTCCCTCCCTCTCTCCTTCCTTGCCTGCCTCCCTCTCTCCTACCTTGCCTCACTGCCTCCCTCCCTCCTTCCTTACCTGCCTGCCTCCCTCCCTCCCTCTCTCCTTCCTTGACTGCCTGCCTCCCTCTCTCCTTCCTTACCTGCCTGCCTCCCTCCCTCCCTCCTTGCCTGCCTGCCTCCCTCCCTCCCTCCCTCTCTCCTTCCTTGTCTGCCTCCCTCCCTCTCTCCCTCTCTCCTTCCTTACCTCCCTCCCTCCCTCTCTCCTTCCTTCCTTGCCTGCCTCCCTCTCTCCTTCCTTGCCTGCCTCCCTCCCTCTCTCCCTCTCTCCTTCCTTACCTGCCTCTCTCCCTCTCTCCTTCCTTCCTTGCCTCCCTCCCTCTCTCCTTCCTTGCCTACCTCCCTCCCTCCTTGCCTTCCCTCCCTCCCTCCTTCCTTGCCTGCCCAACTCCCTCCCTCTCTTTTAATGTAAATAGCCACTGAACCAATCAGACACTGAACCATTCATGTGTGAAAGCCTCTACCTCAGCATCTGATCAGCTCAGGTTCAGGTCAGGTCACCTCATATATCACGTTGATTCAGCTGTGCAATAACACACCAAGTAATCCCCTTAATTCAGATAATGGCCATACATGACTTTCCTCAGCACAGCTTGTCAATAGCAGCATGATCTTACATATTAAAGAGAATGTAGAGAATGATATGGCCTTATCTGAGGTACTAAGTCCAGACTATATACATGACTGTACGTTTAGATCCAGGCATCCAGCTGGGTAAGGTCTACATTTTTACTATTTCCTACACTGTAGAATAATAGTGAAGACATCAACACTGTGAAACAACACATATGGAATCATGTAGTAACCAAAAAAAGTGTTAAATCAAAGATATTTGATATTTGAGATTCTTCTTTAGTAGCCACCCTTTGCCTTGATGACAGCTTTTCAGACTCTTGGCATTCTCTCAACCAGCTTCATGAGGTAGTTACCTGGAATGCATTTCAATTAACACGTGTGCCTTCTTAAAAGTTAATTTGTGGAATTTTTTCCTTCTTAATGCGTTTGAGCCAATCAGTTGTGTTGTGACAAGGTAGGGGTGGTATACAGAAGATAGCCCTATTTGGTAGAAGACCAAGTCCATATTATGTCAAGAACAGCTCAAATAAGCAAAGAGAAATGACAGTCCATCATTACTTTAAGACATGAAGGTCTGTCAATCCGTAAAATTTTAAGAACTTTGAAAGTTTCTTCAAATGTAGTTGCAAAAACCATCCAGCTCTATGATGAAACTGTCTCTCATGAGGACCTCCACAGGAAAGGAAGACCCAGAGTTACCTCTGCTACAGAGGATAAGTTCATTAGAGTTACCAACCTCAGAATTTGCAGCCCAAATAAATTCTTCACAGAGTTCAAGTAACAGACACATCTCAATATCAACTGTTCGGAGGAGTCTGTGCGAATCAGACCCTCATGGTTGAATTGCTGCAAAGAAACCACCACTAAAGGACACCAATAAGAAGAAGAGACTTGCTTGGGCCAAGAAACACAAGCAATGGACATTAGACCAATCTGTCCTTTGGTCTAATGAGTCCAAATTTAAATTTGTTGATTCCAACGGCCGTGTCCTTGTGAGACGCAGAGTTGGTGAACAGATGATCTCCACATGTGTGGTTCCCACTGTGAAGCATGGAGGAGGAGGTGTGATGGTGCTTTGCTGGTGACACTATCAGTGATTTATTTCGACGAATTCAAGGCACACTTAACCAGCATGGTTACAGTATCTAGACCCAGAGTCATGGTCAACCCTGAGTCAACCCTTAGTCATGGTTAGATGGTTAGACCCAGCTGGTTAAGGTGAGTCATGGTTAGATGGTTAGACCAAGCTGGTTAAGGTGAATCATGGTTAGATGGTTAGACCCAGCTGGGCTAGTAAGTCATGGTTAGATGGTTAGGTTAAGGGGAGACCCAGCTGGTTAAGGTGAGACCCAGCTGGTTAAGGGGAGACCCAGTTGGTTAAGGGGAGACCCAGCTGGTTAAGGGGAGACCCAGCTGGTTAAGGTGAGACCCAGCTGTTTAAGGGGAGACCCAGCTGGTTAAGGGGAGACCCAGCTGGTTAAGGTGAGACCCAGCTGGTTAAGGGGAGACCCAGCTGGTTAAGGGGAGACCCAGCTGGTTAAGGGGAGCCAGCTGGTTAAGGTGAGACTCAACTGGTTAAGGGGAGACCCAGCTGGTTAAGGGGAGACCCAGCTGGTTAAGGTGAGACCCAGCTGTTTAAGGTGAGACCCAGCTGGTTAAGGTGAGACCCAGCTGGTTAAGGTGAGACCCAGCTGGTTAAGGGGAGACCCAGCTGGTTAAGGGGAGACCCAGCTGGTTAAGGTGAGACCCAGCTGGTTAAGGGGAGACGTCCTCCTCTGCCCTTGTACCTCCTGGTGGGGGTTCACATCCTGTTTTGCTTCATGGAAGATGAAAACACACGGACAACAAATAGACAGAGTGACTACAGTAGAAGCAGGAGAGTCTAGAGAGAATCTAGAGATATAGGTCAAAGGTCTGTGAGGCTGGAGGAAGAGGGACCAGACAGTGTGACTACTAGAGATATAGGCTGGAGGAAGAGGGAGCAGACATTGTGACTACTAGAGATTTAGGCTGGAGGAAGAGGGACCAGACAGTGTGACTCCTAGAGATATAGGCTACCATGGGGTCAAAGGTCTGTGAGGCTGGAGGAAGAGGGACCAGACAGTGTGACTACTAGAGATATAGGCTACCGTGAGGTCAAAGGTCTGTGAGGCTGGAGGAAGAGGGACCAGACAGTGTGACTACTAGAGATATAGGCTACTGTGGAGTCAAAGGTCTGTGAGGCTGGAGGAAGAGGGACCAGACAGTGTGACTACTAGAGATATAGGCTACCGTGGGGTCAAAGGTCTGTGAGGCTGGAGGAAGAGGGAGCAGACAGTGTGATTACTAGAGATATAGGCTACCGTGGGGTCAAAGGTCTGTGAGGCTGTAGGAAGAGGGACCAGACAGTGTGACTACTAGAGATATAGGCTGGAGGAAGAGGGACCAGACAGTGTGACTACTAGAGATATAGGCTACCGTGGGGTCAAAGGTCTGTGAGGCTGGAGGAAGAGGGACCAGACAGTGTGACTACTAGAGATATAGGCTGGAGGAAGAGGGACCAGACAGTGTGACTACTAGAGATATAGGCTACCGTGGGGTCAAAGGTCTGTGAGGCTGGAGGAAGAGGGACCAGACAGTGTGACTACTAGAGATATAGGCTACCGTGGGGTCAAAGGTCTGTGAGGCTGGAGGAAGAGGGAGCAGACAGTGTGATTACTAGAGATATAGGCTACCGTGGGGTCAAAGGTCTGTGAGGCTGGAGGAAGAGGGACCAGACAGTGTGACTACTAGAGATATAGGCTACCGTGGGGTCAAAGGTCTGTGAGGTTGGAGGAAGAGGGACCAGACAGTGTGACTACTAGAGATATAGGCTACCGTGGGGTCAAAGGTCTGTGAGGCTGGAGGAAGAGGGAGCAGACAGTGTGACTACTAGAGATATAGGCTACCGTGAGGTCAAAGGTCTGTGAGGCTGGAGGAAGAGGGAGCAGACAGTGTGACTACTAGAGATATAGGCTACTGTGGGGTCAAAGGTCTGTGAGGCTGGAGGAAGAGGGACCAGACAGTGTGATTACTAGAGATATAGGCTACCGTGAGGTCAAAGGTCTGTGAGGCTGGAGGAAGAGGGAGCAGACAGTGTGACTACTAGAGATATAGGCTACTGTGGGGTCAAAGGTCTGTGAGGCTGGAGGAAGAGGGAGCAGGGGGAACAGTGTTCTACCCAGAATGGTTCTGAGAAGCTCTCTGCAGTCCAGTAATAGGTGCTTGTCTGAATGTGAACATCGTTTTGGGTTTCATACAGTAACATGTTTGTGACTCTGCAGCCCCTCCGTCATTCGGTGTTTCTGTTTTTATAGAAGGACACGCCCCGACCTACACAACCGCTCTGACGTCTGCTGCAGATCAAATCAAATCAAATGTATCTATAAAGCCCTTCTAGTATCAGCTGGTGTCTCGAGGGTGCAGCAGGTCAGCAGGTCTGCTGCAGATTGAGGGTGCAGCAGGTCAGCAGGTCAACAGGTCAGCAGGTCAGCAGGTCAGCAGGTGAAACTACTCACAGCCGTAATATGGCAGTTTTACTATACACTACAGACAAACCTATACACACACACACAACACACACACACACACACACACACACACACACACAACACACATACACAGGGCCGTGATGTCCACAGAGCATCGAAAGTGCAGGCTCTGTTTTTAACATACAACATGTTTAACATACAACATTAATTACCTGTGATGATTCATTTAGACAACTACCACGAGGCCAGAGAGATAGATGTGTGATGATTCATTTAGACAACTACCACGAGGCCAGAGAGATAGATGTGTGATGATTCATTTAGACAACTACCACGAGGCCAGAGAGATAGATGTGTGATGATTCATTTAGACAACTACCACGAGGCCAGAGAGATAGATGTGTGATGATTCATTTAGACAACTACCACGAGGCCAGAGAGATAGATGTGTGATGATTCATTTAGACAACTACCACGAGGCCAGAGAGATAGATGTGTGATGATTCATTTAGACAACTACCACGAGGCCAGAGAGATAGATGTGTGATGATTCATTTAGACAACTACCACGAGGCCAGAGAGATAGATGTGTGATGATTCATTTAGACAACTACCACGAGGCCAGAGAGATAGATGTGTGATGATTCATTTAGACAACTACCACGAGGCCAGAGAGATAGATGTGTGATGATTCATTTAGACAACTACCACGAGGCCAGAGAGATAGATGTGTGATGATTCATTTAGACAACTACCACGAGGCCAGAGAGATAGATGTGTGATGATTCATTTAGACAACTACCACGAGGCCAGAGAGATAGATGTGTGATGATTCATTTAGACAACTACCACGAGGCCAGAGAGATAGATGTGTGATGATTCATTTAGACAACTACCACGAGGCCAGAGAGATAGATGTGTGATGATTCATTTAGACAACTACCACGAGGCCAGAGAGATAGATGTGTGATGATTCATTTAGACAACTACCACGAGGCCAGAGAGATAGATGTGTGATGATTCATTTAGACAACTACCACGAGGCCAGAGAGATAGATGTGTGATGATTCATTTAGACAACTACCACGAGGCCAGAGAGATAGATGTGTGATGATTCATTTAGACAACTACCACGAGGCCAGAGAGATAGATGTGTGATGATTCATTTAGACAACTACCACGAGGCCAGAGAGATAGATGTGTGATGATTCATTTAGACAACTACCACGAGGCCAGAGAGATAGATGTGTGATGATTCATTTAGACAACTACCACGAGGCCAGAGAGATAGATGTGTGATGATTCATTTAGACAACTACCACGAGGCCAGAGAGATAGATGTGTGATGATTCATTTAGACAACTACCACGAGGCCAGAGAGATAGATGTGTGATGATTCATTTAGACAACTACCACGAGGCCAGAGAGATAGATGTGTGATGATTCATTTAGACAACTACCACGAGGCCAGAGAGATAGATGTGTGATGATTCATTTAGACAACTACCACGAGGCCAGAGAGATAGATGTGTGATGATTCATTTAGACAACTACCACGAGGCCAGAGAGATAGATGTGTGATGATTCATTTAGACAACTACCACGAGGCCAGAGAGATAGATGTGTGATGATTCATTTAGACAACTACCACGAGGCCAGAGAGATAGATGTGTGATGATTCATTTAGACAACTACCACGAGGCCAGAGAGATAGATGTGTGATGATTCATTTAGACAACTACCACGAGGCCAGAGAGATAGATGTGTGATGATTCATTTAGACAACTACCACGAGGCCAGAGAGATAGATGTGTGATGATTCATTTAGACAACTACCACGAGGCCAGAGAGATAGATGTGTGATGATTCATTTAGACAACTACCACGAGGCCAGAGAGATAGATGTGTGATGATTCATTTAGACAACTACCACGAGGCCAGAGAGATAGATGTGTGATGATTCATTTAGACAACTACCACGAGGCCAGAGAGATAGATGTGTGATGATTCATTTAGACAACTACCACGAGGCCAGAGAGATAGATGTGTGATGATTCATTTAGACAACTACCACGAGGCCAGAGAGATAGATGTGTGATGATTCATTTAGACAACTACCACGAGGCCAGAGAGATAGATGTGTGATGATTCATTTAGACAACTACCACGAGGCCAGAGAGATAGATGTGTGATGATTCATTTAGACAACTACCACGAGGCCAGAGAGATAGATGTGTGATGATTCATTTAGACAACTACCACGAGGCCAGAGAGATAGATGTGTGATGATTCATTTAGACAACTACCACGAGGCCAGAGAGATAGATGTGTGATGATTCATTTAGACAACTACCACGAGGCCAGAGAGATAGATGTGTGATGATTCATTTAGACAACTACCACGAGGCCAGAGAGATAGATGTGTGATGATTCATTTAGACAACTACCACGAGGCCAGAGAGATAGATGTGTGATGATTCATTTAGACAACTACCACGAGGCCAGAGAGATAGATGTGTGATGATTCATTTAGACAACTACCACGAGGCCAGAGAGATAGATGTGTGATGATTCATTTAGACAACTACCACGAGGCCAGAGAGATAGATGTGTGATGATTCATTTAGACAACTACCACGAGGCCAGAGAGATAGATGTGTGATGATTCATTTAGACAACTACCACGAGGCCAGAGAGATAGATGTGTGATGATTCATTTAGACAACTACCACGAGGCCAGAGAGATAGATGTGTGATGATTCATTTAGACAACTACCACGAGGCCAGAGAGATAGATGTGTGATGATTCATTTAGACAACTACCACGAGGCCAGAGAGATAGATGTGTGATGATTCATTTAGACAACTACCACGAGGCCAGAGAGATAGATGTGTGATGATTCATTTAGACAACTACCACGAGGCCAGAGAGATAGATGTGTGATGATTCATTTAGACAACTACCACGAGGCCAGAGAGATAGATGTGTGATGATTCATTTAGACAACTACCACGAGGCCAGAGAGATAGATGTGTGATGATTCATTTAGACAACTACCACGAGGCCAGAGAGATAGATGTGTGATGATTCATTTAGACAACTACCACGAGGCCAGAGAGATAGATGTGTGATGATTCATTTAGACAACTACCACGAGGCCAGAGAGATAGATGTGTGATGATTCATTTAGACAACTACCACGAGGCCAGAGAGATAGATGTGTGATGATTCATTTAGACAACTACCACGAGGCCAGAGAGATAGATGTGTGATGATTCATTTAGACAACTACCACGAGGCCAGAGAGATAGATGTGTGATGATTCATTTAGACAACTACCACGAGGCCAGAGAGATAGATGTGTGATGATTCATTTAGACAACTACCACGAGGCCAGAGAGATAGATGTGTGATGATTCATTTAGACAACTACCACGAGGCCAGAGAGATAGATGTGTGATGATTCATTTAGACAACTACCACGAGGCCAGAGAGATAGATGTGTGATGATTCATTTAGACAACTACCACGAGGCCAGAGAGATAGATGTGTGATGATTCATTTAGACAACTACCACGAGGCCAGAGAGATAGATGTGTGATGATTCATTTAGACAACTACCACGAGGCCAGAGAGATAGATGTGTGATGATTCATTTAGACAACTACCACGAGGCCAGAGAGATAGATGTGTGATGATTCATTTAGACAACTACCACGAGGCCAGAGAGATAGATGTGTGATGATTCATTTAGACAACTACCACGAGGCCAGAGAGATAGATGTGTGATGATTCATTTAGACAACTACCACGAGGCCAGAGAGATAGATGTGTGATGATTCATTTAGACAACTACCACGAGGCCAGAGAGATAGATGTGTGATGATTCATTTAGACAACTACCACGAGGCCAGAGAGATAGATGTGTGATGATTCATTTAGACAACTACCACGAGGCCAGAGAGATAGATGTGTGATGATTCATTTAGACAACTACCACGAGGCCAGAGAGATAGATGTGTGATGATTCATTTAGACAACTACCACGAGGCCAGAGAGATAGATGTGTGATGATTCATTTAGACAACTACCACGAGGCCAGAGAGATAGATGTGTGATGATTCATTTAGACAACTACCACGAGGCCAGAGAGATAGATGTGTGATGATTCATTTAGACAACTACCACGAGGCCAGAGAGATAGATGTGTGATGATTCATTTAGACAACTACCACGAGCCCAGAGAGATAGACGTGTGTCACCTCTTTTGGAGCTGTAGAGAAGGAGGGTCCCAGATGGAGCCCTATTCCCTATATAGTGCACTACTTTAGACCAGGGCCCTATTCCCTATATAGTGCACTACTTTAGACCAGGGCCCTATTCCCTATATAGTGCACTACTTTAGACCAGGGCCCTATTCCCTATATAGTGCACTACTTTAGACCAGGGCCCTATTCCCTATATAGTGCACTACTTTAGACCAGAGCCCTATTCCCTATATAGTGCACTACTTTAGACCAGAGCCCTATTCCCTATATAGTGCACTACTTTAGACCAGGGCCCTATTCCCTATATAGTGCACTACTTTAGACCAGAGCCCTATTCCCTATATAATGCACTACTTTAGACCAGAGCCCTATTCCCTATATAGTACACTACTTTAGACCAGAGCCCTATTCCCTATATAGTGCACTACTTTAGACCAGAGCCCTATTCCCTATATAGTGCACTACTTTAGACCAGAGCCCTATTCCCTATATAATGCACTACTTTAGACCAGAGCCCTATTCCCTATATAGTACACTACTTTAGACCAGAGCCCTACTCCCTACATAGTACACTACTATAGACCAGAGCCCTATTCCCTATATAGTGCACTACTTTAGACCAGAGCCCTTTTCTCTATATAGTTCACTACTTTAGACCAGAGCCCTATTCCCTACATAGTACACTACTTTAGACCAGAGCCCTATTCCCTATATAGTACACTACTTTAGACCAGAGCCCTATTCCCTATATAGTACACTACTTTAGACCAGAGCCCTATTCCCTACATAGTACACTACTTTAGACCAGAGCCCTATTCTCTATATAGTTCACTACTTTAGACCAGAGCCCTATTCCCTACATAGTACACTACTATAGACCAGAGCCTTATTCCCTATATAGTGCACTACTTTAGACCAGAGCCCTATTCCCTATATTGTACACTACTTTAGACCAGAGCCCTATTCCCTACATAGTACACTACTATAGACCAGAGCCCTATTCCCTATATAGTACACTACTTTAGACCAGAGCCCTATTCCCTATATAGTACACTACTTTAGACCAGAGCCCTATTCCCTATATAGTACACTACTTTAGACCAGAGCCCTATTCCCTACATAGTACACTACTTTAGACCAGAGCCCTATTCCCTATATAGTACACTACTATACACCGGAGCCCTATTCCCTATATAGTACACTACTATAGACCAGAGCACTATTCCCTATATAGTACACTACTTTAGACCAGAGCCATATATAGTGCACTACTTTAGACCAGAGCACTATTCCCTATATAGTACACTACTTTAGACCAGAGCCATATATAGTGCACTACTTTACACCAGAGCCCTATTCCCTATATAGCACACTACTTTAGACCAGAGCCCTATTCCCTATATAGTGCACTACTTTAGACCAGAGCCCTATATAGTGCACTACTTTAGACCAGAGCCCTAATCCCTATATAGCGCACTACTTTAGACCAGAGCCCTAATCCCTATATAGTGCACTACTTTAGACCAGAGCCCTATTCCCTATATAGTGCACTACTTTAGACCAGGGCCCTATTCCCTATGTAGTGCACTACTTTAGACCAGAGCCCTATTCCCTATGTAGTGCACTACTTTAGACCAGAGCCCTATGGGGAATAGGGTGCCATGTGGAGGACATCATGTGCCAGATTGACTGTAAATGGCTGAGATGATCCTGGGCTTTACTATGGGGTCAAAAATACAGATCATAGAGCTGTGGATGTGGATCCAGTCCTCTGACTCTCTCTCTGTCTGTTTCTCCCTCTATGCCTCTCTCTGCTCTATGTCTCTCTGCTCTATATCTCTCTGCTCTATATCTCTCTGCTCTATATCTCTCTGCTCTATATCTCTCTGCTTTATATCGCTGTGGATGGAGATCCAGTCCTCTGACTCTCTCTCTCTGTCTGTTTCTCCCTCTCTGCCTCTCTCTGCTCTATATCTCTCTGCTCTCTCCCTCTCTGCTCTCCCTCTCTGTGCTCTCTCTCTCTGCTCTCTCTTTACGTAGCTCCCTCACTTGCTCTCTCTATGTCGCTCTCTGAGTCTCTCTCTGTGTCTCACTGAGTCTCCCTCTGAGTCTCTGAGTCTCTCTGTGTCTCTCTCTGTGTCTCACTGAGTCTCCCTCTGAGTCTCTGAGTCTCTCTGTGTCTCCCTCTGAGTATCTGAGTCTCTCTGTGTCTCTCTCTGAGTATCTGAGTCTCTCTGTGTCTCTCTCTGAGTCTCTGAGTCTCTCTCTATCTCCCTCTCTTGCGTTCTCTCCATCTCTTTATATCTCTTTGTCTCTCCCTCTCCCTTTTTTCTCAAATGTTATACCTTCCCTCCTTACTGACACCTACTGGAGACGTGCTGTGTTGCAGCGATGATTCTGTGTCGACCGTGTAGCAGGAATCCCTGGACATGTTGTTACCTCAGACACTTCTGCCTCAGACACTGGTTGCTGCTGTACTGCTCACCTGTTTAACTATTGACTGAAGGATTTAACTGGTGTTAGATATGAGATCCTGGGATTATGTTTCCTCCTATTAGAAACGGGTGCCTTGTTGCTTCATCCTTCTACAGTATGAGAACATTTTAAAATTATGAAGTGTCTTGTGGTCCATGGTCACAGTCCCCAAAAAGCTGTGTTTGGTCAGGGGTTAACCTCCGTCTGTTGTAGAGGTTACTCTCCTACACAGGCCAGCACTAACATGATTAGCAAACATGATTAGGGTTGATCTATTGGCATTCTCCTTCCTATAATGTTACCATCTGGTCTGTCATCCAGACATATTAACCTCTATAGTGTTACCATCTGGTCTGTCATCCCCTTCTGGTCTGTCATCCAGACATATTAACCTCTATAATGTTACCATCTGGTCTGTCATCCAGACATATTAACCTCTATAATGTTACCATCTGGTCTGTCATCCAGACATATTAACCTCTATAATGTTACCATCTGGTCTGTCATCCCCATCTGGTCTGTCATCCAGACATATTAACCTCTATAATGTTACCATCTGGTCTGTCATCCAGACATATTAACCTCTATAATGTTACCATCTGGTCTGTCATCCAGACATATTAACCTCTATAATGTTACCATCTGGTCTGTCATCCAGACATATTAACCTCTATAATGTTACCATCTGGTCTGTCATCCAGACATATTAACCTCTATAATGTTACCATCTGGTCTGTCATCCCCATCTGGTCTGTCATCCAGACATATTAACCTCTATAATGTTACCATCTGGTCTGTCATCCAGACATATTAACCTCTATAATGTTACCATCTGGTCTGTCATCCAGACATATTAACCTCTATAATGTTACCATCTGGTCTGTCTTCCCCATCTGGTCTGTCATCCAGACATATTAACCTCTATAATGTTACCATCTGGTCTGTCATCCAGACATATTAACCTCTATAATGTTACCATCTGGTCTGTCATCCAGACATATTAACCTCTATAATGTTACCATCTGGTCTGTCATCCAGACATATTAACCTCTATAATGTTACCATCTGGTCTGTCATCCAGACATATTAACCTCTATAATGTTACCATCTGGTCTGTCATCCAGACATATTAACCTCTATAATGTTACCATCTGGTCTGTCATCCAGATATATTAACCTCTATAATGTTACCATCAAGTCTGTCATCCAGACATATTAACCTCTATAATGTTACCATCTGGTCTGTAATCCAGACATATTAACCTCTATAATGTTACCATCAAGTCTGTCATCCAGACATATTAACCTCTATAATGTTACCATCTGGTCTGTCATCCAGACATATTAACCTCTATAATGTTACCATCTGGTCTGTCATCCAGACATATTAACCTCTATAATGTTACCATCAAGTCTGTCATCCAGACATATTAACCTCTATAATGTTACCATCAAGTCTGTCATCCAGACATATTGACCTCTATAATGTTACCATCAAGTCTGTCATCCAGACATATTAACCTCTATAATGTTACCATCTGGTCTGTCATCCAGACATATTAACCTCTATAATGTTACCATCTGGTCTGTCATCCAGACATATTAACCTCTATAATGTTACCATCTGGTCTGTCATCCCCATCTGGTCTGTCATCCAGACATATTAACCTCTATAATGTTACCATCTGGTCAGTCATCCAGACATATTAACCTCTATAATGTTACCATCTGGTCTGTCATCCAGACATATTAACCTCTATAATGTTACCATCTGGTCTGTCATCCAGACATATTAACCTCTATAGTGTTACCATCTGGTCTGTCATCCAGACATATTAACCTCTATAATGTTACCATCTGGTCTGTCATCCAGACATATTCACCTCTATAATGTTACCATCAAGTCTGTCATCCAGACATATTAACCTCTATAATGTTACCATCTGGTCTGTCATCCAGACATATTAACCTCTATAATGTTACCATCTGGTCTGTCATCCAGACATATTCACCTCTATAATGTTACCATCTGGTCTGTCATCCAGACATATTAACCTCTATAATGTTACCATCAGGTCTGTCATCCAGACATATTAACCTCTATAATGTTACCATCTGGTCTGTCATCCAGACATATTAACCTCTATAATGTTACCATCTGGTCTGTCATCCAGACATATTCACCTCTATAGTGTTACCATCTGGTCTGTCATCCCCTTCTGGTCTGTCATCCAGACATATTAACCTCTATAATGTTACCATCTGGTCTGTCATCCAGACATATTCACCTCTATAGTGTTACCATCTGGTCTGTCATCCCCTTCTGGTCTGTCATCCAGACATATTAACCTCTATAATGTTACCATCTGGTCTGTCATCCAGACATATTCTCCTTCCTATAATGTTACCATCAGGTCTGTCATCCAGACATATTAACCTCTATAATGTTACCATCTGGTCTGTCATCCAGACATATTAACCTCTATAATGTTACCATCTGGTCTGTCATCCAGACATATTAACCTCTATAATGTTACCATCAAGTCTGTCATCCAGACATATTAACCTCTCTAATGTTACCATCAAGTCTGTCATCCAGACATATTAACCTCTATAATGTTACCATCTGGTCTGTCATCCAGACATATTAACCTCTATAATGTTACCATCTGGTCTGTCATCCAGACATATTAACCTCTATAATGTTACCATCTGGTTTACCTCAGAACAGATTTAATGACTCATTGTTTTCCTATTACAGGACTAAAGGGGATTGACAGTTTTATGATGAGCATGTAAACAATTGGCTGTATGAAAACACCACGACAGAAGTTCAGTTATTTAGCTAATTAATTTAATATGATAAATGTCTGCTAGAAGTAAATAGAAAAATGTGTGACCCCCCCCCCAAGCGCTATGGAAGATATTTGATGTTTCTGAATAACAAACTGAATGTGTGTAACAGGATTCTTCCTGGGAAGGAGAGGAGGATCAAAATGCATCGTGGTTATCTTTATACATCTTTAATGAAGATGATAAATGAACAATATACAAAAACAAGAACCGCGAAAACCCGAAACAGCCCTATCTGGTGTAACAAACACAGAGACAGCCCTATCTGGTGTAACAAACACAGAGACAGTCCTATCTGGTGTAACAAACACAGAGACAGTCCTATCTGGTGTAACAAACACAGAGACAGCCCTATCTGGTGTAACAAACACAGAGACAGCCCTATCTGGTGTAACAAACACAGAGACAGTCCTATCTGGTGTAACAAACACAGAGACAGCCCTATCTGGTGTAACAAACACAGAGACAGTCCTATCTGGTGTAACAAACACAGAGACAGCCCTATCTGGTGTAACAAACACAGAGACAGCCCTATCTGGTGTAACAAACACAGAGACAGTCCTATCTGGTGTAACAAACACAGAGACAGCCCTATCTGGTGTAACAAACACAGAGACAGCCCTATCTGGTGTAACAAACACAGAGACAGTCCTATCTGGTGTAACAAACACAGAGACAGCCCTATCTGGTGTAACAAACACAGAGACAGCCCTATCTGGTGTAACAAACACAGAGACAGTCCTATCTGGTGTAACAAACACAGAGACAGTCCTATCTGGTGTAACAAACACAGAGACAGCCCTATCTGGTGTAACAAACACAGAGACAGTCCTATCTGGTGTAACAAACACAGAGACAGTCCTATCTGGTGTAACAAACACAGAGACAGCCCTATCTGGTGTAACAAACACAGAGACAGCCCTATCTGGTGTAACAAACACAGAGACAGTCCTATCTGGTGTAACAAACACAGAGACAGTCCTATCTGTTGTAACAAACACAGAGACAGCCCTATCTGGTGTAACAAACACAGAGACAGCCCTATCTGGTGTAACAAACACAGAGACAGTCCTATCTGGTGTAACAAACACAGAGACAGTCCTATCTGGTGTAACAAACACAGAGACAGCCCTATCTGGTGTAACAAACACAGAGACAGTCCTATCTGGTGTAACAAACACAGAGACAGTCCTATCTGGTGTAACAAACACAGAGACAGCCCTATCTGGTGTAACAAACACAGAGACAGCCCTATCTGGTGTAACAAACACAGAGACAGCCCTATCTGGTGTAACAAACACAGAGACAGCCCTATCTGGTGTAACAAACACAGAGACAGCCCTATCTGGTGTAACAAACACAGAGACAGCCCTATCTGGTGTAACAAACACAGAGACAGTCCTATCTGGTGTAACAAACACAGAGACAGTCCTATCTGGTGTAACAAACACAGAGACAGTCCTATCTGGTGTAACAAACACAGAGACAGTCCTATCTGGTGTAACAAACACAGAGACAGTCCTATCTGGTGTAACAAACACAGAGACAGTCCTATCTGGTGTAACAAACACAGAGACAGACCTATCTGGTGTAACAAACACAGAGACAGTCCTATCTGGTGTAACAAACACAGAGACAGCCCTATCTGGTGTAACAAACACAGAGACAGCCCTATCTGGTGTAACAAACACAGAGACAGCCCTATCTGGTGTAACAAACACAGAGACAGCCCTATCTGGTGTAACAAACACAGAGACAGCCCTATCTGGTGTAACAAACACAGAGACAGCCCTATCTGGTGTAACAAACACAGAGACAGCCCTATCTGGTGCAACAAACACAGAGACAGTCCTATCTGGTGTAACAAACACAGAGACAGCCCTATCTGGTGTAACAAACACAGAGACAGTCCTATCTGGTGTAACAAACACAGAGACAGTCCTATCTGGTGTAACAAACACAGAGACAGCCCTATCTGGTGTAACAAACACAGAGACAGCCCTATCTGGTGTAACAAACACAGAGACAGTCCTATCTGGTGTAACAAACACAGAGACAGTCCTATCTGGTGTAACAAACACAGAGACAGTCCTATCTGGTGTAACAAACACAGAGACAGCCCTATCTGGTGTAACAAACACAGAGACAGTCCTATCTGGTGTAACAAACACAGAGACAGTCCTATCTGGTGTAACAAACACAGAGACAGTCCTATCTGGTGTAACAAACACAGAGACAGTCCTATCTGGTGTAACAAACACAGAGACAGCCCTATCTGGTGTAACAAACACAGAGACAGTCCTATCTGGTGTAACAAACACAGAGACAGTCCTATCTGGTGTAACAAACACAGAGACAGCCCTATCTGGTGTAACAAACACAGAGACAGCCCTATCTGGTGTAACAAACACAGAGACAGCCCTATCTGGTGTAACAAACACAGAGACAGTCCTATCTGGTGTAACAAACACAGAGACAGTCCTATCTGGTGTAACAAACACAGAGACAGCCCTATCTGGTGTAACAAACACAGAGACAGTCCTATCTGGTGTAACAAACACAGAGACAGCCCTATCTGGTGTAACAAACACAGAGACAGCCCTATCTGGTGTAACAAACACAGAGACAGCCCTATCTGGTGTAACAAACACAGAGACAGCCCTATCTGGTGTAACAAACACAGAGACAGCCCTATCTGGTGTAACAAACACAGAGACAGCCCTATCTGGTGTAACAAACACAGAGACAGCCCTATCTGGTGTAACAAACACAGAGACAGCCCTATCTGGTGTAACAAACACAGAGACAGCCCTATCTGGTGTAACAAACACAGAGACAGTCCTATCTGGTGTAACAAACACAGAGACAGTCCTATCTGGTGTAACAAACACAGAGACAGCCCTATCTGGTGTAACAAACACAGAGACAGCCCTATCTGGTGTAACAAACACAGAGACAGCCCTATCTGGTGTAACAAACACAGAGACAGCCCTATCTGGTGTAACAAACACAGAGACAGTCCTATCTGGTGTAACAAACACAGAGACAGCCCTATCTGGTGTAACAAACACAGAGACAGCCCTATCTGGTGTAACAAACACAGAGACAGCCCTATCTGGTGTAACAAACACAGAGACAGTCCTATCTGGTGTAACAAACACAGAGACAGTCCTATCTGGTGTAACAAACACAGAGACAGCCCTATCTGGTGTAACAAACACAGAGACAGCCCTATCTGGTGTAACAAACACAGAGACAGCCCTATCTGGTGTAACAAACACAGAGACAGCCCTATCTGGTGTAACAAACACAGAGACAGTCCTATCTGGTGTAACAAACACAGAGACAGTCCTATCTGGTGTAACAAACACAGAGACAGACCTATCTGGTGTAACAAACACAGAGACAGCCCTATCTGGTGTAACAAACACAGAGACAGTCCTATCTGGTGTAACAAACACAGAGACAGACCTATCTGGTGTAACAAACACAGAGACAGACCTATCTGGTGTAACAAACACAGAGACAGTCCTATCTGGTGTAACAAACACAGAGACAGTCCTATCTGGTGTAACAAACACAGAGACAGTCCTATCTGGTGTAACAAACACAGAGACAGTCCTATCTGGTGTAACAAACACAGAGACAGTCCTATCTGGTGTAACAAACACAGAGACAGTCCTATCTGGTGTAACAAACACAGAGACAGCCCTATCTGGTGTAACAAACACAGAGACAGTCCTATCTGGTGTAACAAACACAGAGACAGCCCTATCTGGTGTAACAAACACAGAGACAGCCCTATCTGGTGTAACAAACACAGAGACAGCCCTATCTGGTGTAACAAACACAGAGACAGTCCTATCTGGTGTAACAAACACAGAGACAGTCCTATCTGGTGTAACAAACACAGAGACAGTCCTATCTGTTGTAACAAACACAGAGACAGCCCTATCTGGTGTAACAAACACAGAGACAGTCCTATCTGGTGTAACAAACACAGAGACAGTCCTATCTGGTGTAACAAACACAGAGACAGTCCTATCTGGTGTAACAAACACAGAGACAGCCCTATCTGGTGTAACAAACACAGAGACAGTCCTATCTGGTGTAACAAACACAGAGACAGTCCTATCTGGTGTAACAAACACAGAGACAGCCCTATCTGGTGTAACAAACACAGAGACAGCCCTATCTGGTGTAACAAACACAGAGACAGTCCTATCTGGTGTAACAAACACAGAGACAGCCCTATCTGGTGTAACAAACACAGAGACAGTCCTATCTGGTGTAACAAACACAGAGACAGTCCTATCTGGTGTAACAAACACAGAGACAGTCCTATCTGTTGTAACAAACACAGAGACAGTCCTATCTGGTGTAACAAACACAGAGACAGTCCTATCTGGTGTAACAAACACAGAGACAGTCCTATCTGTTGTAACAAACACAGAGACAGCCCTATCTGGTGTAACAAACACAGAGACAGCCCTATCTGGTGTAACAAACACAGAGACAGCCCTATCTGGTGTAACAAACACAGAGACAGTCCTATCTGGTGTAACAAACACAGAGACAGCCCTATCTGGTGTAACAAACACAGAGACAGCCCTATCTGGTGTAACAAACACAGAGACAGTCCTATCTGGTGTAACAAACACAGAGACAGACCTATCTGGTGTAACAAACACAGAGACAGTCCTATCTGGTGTAACAAACACAGAGACAGCCCTATCTGGTGTAACAAACACAGAGACAGACCTATCTGGTGTAACAAACACAGAGACAGTCCTATCTGGTGTAACAAACACAGAGACAGCCCTATCTGGTGTAACAAACACAGAGACAGCCCTATCTGGTGTAACAAACACAGAGACAGCCCTATCTGGTGCAACAAACACAGAGACAGCCCTATCTGGTGTAACAAACACAGAGACAGCCCTATCTGGTGTAACAAACACAGAGACAGTCCTATCTGGTGTAACAAACACAGAGACAGTCCTATCTGGTGTAACAAACACAGAGACAGTCCTATCTGGTGTAACAAACACAGAGACAGCCCTATCTGGTGTAACAAACACAGAGACAGCCCTATCTGGTGTAACAAACACAGAGACAGTCCTATCTGGTGTAACAAACACAGAGACAGTCCTATCTGGTGTAACAAACACAGAGACAGTCCTATCTGGTGTAACAAACACAGAGACAGTCCTATCTGGTGTAACAAACACAGAGACAGTCCTATCTGGTGTAACAAACACAGAGACAGCCCTATCTGGTGTAACAAACACAGAGACAGTCCTATCTGGTGTAACAAACACAGAGACAGTCCTATCTGGTGTAACAAACACAGAGACAGTCCTATCTGGTGTAACAAACACAGAGACAGTCCTATCAGGTGTAACAAACACAGAGACAGCCCTATCTGGTGTAACAAACACAGAGACAGCCCTATCTGGTGTAACAAACACAGAGACAGTCCTATCTGGTGTAACAAACACAGAGACAGTCCTATCTGGTGTAACAAACACAGAGACAGTCCTATCTGGTGTAACAAACACAGAGACAGTCCTATCTGGTGTAACAAACACAGAGACAGTCCTATCTGGTGTAACAAACACAGAGACAGTCCTATCTGGTGTAACAAACACAGAGACAGCCCTATCTGGTGTAACAAACACAGAGACAGCCCTATCTGGTGTAACAAACACAGAGACAGTCCTATCTGGTGTAACAAACACAGAGACAGTCCTATCTGGTGTAACAAACACAGAGACAGCCCTATCTGGTGTAACAAACACAGAGACAGCCCTATCTGGTGTAACAAACACAGAGACAGTCCTATCTGGTGTAACAAACACAGAGACAGCCCTATCTGGTGTAACAAACACAGAGACAGCCCTATCTGGTGTAACAAACACAGAGACAGTCCTATCTGGTGTAACAAACACAGAGACAGTCCTATCTGGTGTAACAAACACAGAGACAGTCCTATCTGGTGTAACAAACACAGAGACAGCCCTATCTGGTGTAACAAACACAGAGACAGTCCTATCTGGTGTAACAAACACAGAGACAGCCCTATCTGGTGTAACAAACACAGAGACAGCCCTATCTGGTGTAACAAACACAGAGACAGTCCTATCTGGTGTAACAAACACAGAGACAGTCCTATCTGGTGTAACAAACACAGAGACAGTCCTATCTGGTGTAACAAACACAGAGACAGGAACAATCACCCACAAAACCCAACACCAAACAGGCTACCTAAATATGGTTCCCAATCAGAGACAATGACTAACACCTGCCTCTGATTGAGAACCATATCAGGCCAAACATAGAAATAGACAAACTAGACATCCAACATAGAATGCCCACTCAGATCACACCCTGACCAAACAAAACATAGAAACATACAAAGCAAACTATGGTCAGGGTGTGACAGTGTACCCCCCCCAAGGTGCGGACTCCGGACGCAAAACCTGAACCTATTGGGGAGGGTCTGGGTGGGCATCTGTCCGCGGTGGCGGCTCTGGTGCTGGACGTGGCCCCCACTTCACCATAGTCTTAGTCCGCCCCATTGTCCGCTTCCGTGGCCTCCTAACCACGGCAACCCTTCTAAATGACCCCATTGGAAAGAGGGGCAGCTCGGGACAGAGGGGCAGCTCGGGACAGAGGGGCAGCTCGGGACAGAGGGGCAGCTCGGGACAGAGGGGCAGCTCCGTACTGGCTGGCGGCTCTGGCAGATCCTGGCAGACTGGCGGCACTGGCGGCTCAGGACAGATGGGAGACTCCGGCAGCGCTGGAGAGGAGGGAGCACCTGTAGGTATGAGACGGAGAGACAGCCTGGTGCGGGGGGCTGCCACCGGAGGGCTGGTGCGTGTAGGTGGTACCGGATAGACCGGACCGTGCAGGTGCACTGGAGCTCTTGAGCACCGAGCCTGCCCAACCTTACCTGGTTGAATGCTCCCGGTCGCCCTGCCAGTGCGGCGAGGTGGAATAGCCCGCACTGGGCTATGCAGGCGAACCGGAGACACACAGCGCAAGGCTGGTGCCATGTAAGCCGGCCCAAGGAGACGCACTGGAGACCAGATGCGTAGAGCCGGCTTCATAGCACTTGGCTCAATGCCCACTCTAGCCGGGCCGATACGCAGAGCTGGAATGTACCGCACCGGGCTATGCACCTGCACTGGGGACACTGTGCGCTTCTCAGCATTACACGGTGCCTGCCCGGTCTCTCTCGCCCCCCGGTAAGCACAGGAAGTTGGCGCAGGTCTCCTACCTGGCTTCGCCATACTCCCCTGAGGTATACTATAGGTAGACATAGAAAGAGAGGTATACTATAGGTAGAGATAGAGAGAGAGAAATAGCACACGAGAGAGAGATAGACAGAGAGAAGGACCGAGGGAGGGAGGAAGAGAGAGACAGCGGGAGGGACCGAGGGAGGGGGAAGAGAGAGACAGAGAGAGTAGGGAGACAGAAAGAGGGGGAGACACACACACAGAGCGAGAGAGAGAGAGAGAGACATGGAGAGAGAGAGAGAGAGAGAGCGAGAGAGAGAGAGATGGAGAGAGAGAGAGAGAGAGAGAGAGACATGGAGAGAGAGAGAGAGAGAGAGAGAGAGAGAGAGAGAGAGAGAGCCAGAGAGAGAGAGCCAGAGGTTGATCAATATCCCAGGTTGAGATGATCCAAATTCATTTCTGTTCATTCATTCAATATAAACCATTTGGTATTACATATCTGTACTTGATGAAACTGAAATTAGTAATTACATATCTGTACCTGATGAAACTGAAATGAGTATCCTCATTGTTTTGCTTCTGTTATTGATTTCATTACCTCGGGGAGACCTACGACAGATTCTCATATTCATCTTCTGAAGAGCCGTGGGCCATTTTTTTTATAGCATTAAAGCCTCAAACTGCCCCGTCGACTGAGTCTAATTGAGTTTTTTTTTTTTAAATAGTCATTTTAATCATGTTTGACCTCCCGTCTGCCACAGTGTCATGAAACGGAACGCGCTGCATCAAACCGTGCCATATTTGATTTCAGACTGAAATGAGTTAAGACGTCGGAAACCGGTGAGCTGAATTTCAATTGGAGCACAGCTAGGGGAGATGCCAACGAGCAGTGGAGGACACCCACCTGGCTGTCAATACAGAAGAGGCAAATGTTGAATATGCATTTTAGAATTGGTCATTGTTTTAACATGTTTTCTGGAGCAGCAAGAGGAACTTCCTCTCCCCTACCTTCAGGCTTATGTTCAAACCCTACACCCCAACCAAGCACTCCGTTCTGCCACCCCAGGTGTCTTGGCCCTCTCATCCCTATGGGAAGGCAGCTTCCTCTCAGCCCAGTCCAAGCTCTTCTCTGTCCTCTCACCCCTATGGGAGGGCAGCTTCCTCTCAGCCCAGTCCAAGCTCTTCTCTGTCCTCTCACCCCTATGGGAGGGCAGCTTCCTCTCAGCCCAGTCCAAGCTCTTCTCTGTCCTCTCACCCCTACGAGAAGGCAGCTTCCTCTCAGCCCAGTCCAAGCTCTTCTCTGTCCTCTCACCCCTATAGGAGGGCAGCTTCCTCTCAGCCCAGTCCAAGCTCTTCTCTGTCCTCTCACCCCTATGGGAGGGCAGCTTCCTCTCAGCCCAGTCCAAGCTCTTCTCTGTCCTCTCACCCCTATAGGAGGGCAGCTTCCTCTCAGCCCAGTCCAAGCTCTTCTCTGTCCTCTCACCCCAATGGTGGAACCAGCTTCCCCCTGAAACAGGGACAGCAGAGTCCCTGCCCATCTTCTGAAAACATCGGAAACCCCACGTCTTCAAACAGCATCTTAAATTATCCCCCCCCCCCCCTTCATCGTGAACATTCATGAACCCTTGACTCCCCCCCCCCCCCTTACTAGCTCTGACCCAGCTGATAGTTACCTGAATGAGGAAAAATGTACTTACTATGACAGTGATATGTGGTTGTCCCATCTAGCTATACCTTAAGATTAACTCTAAGCCTCTCACTAACTGTAATTCTCTCACCAACTGTAATTCTCTCACTAACTGTAAGTCTCTCACTAACTGTAATTCTCTCACTAACTGTAATTCTCTCACTTCTCTCTCACTAACTGTAAGTCTCTCACTAACTGTAATTCTCTCACTAACTGTAATTCTCTCACTTCTCTCACTAACTGTAAGTCTCTCACTAACTGTAATTCTCTCACTAACTGTAAGTCTCTCACTAACTGTAAGTCTCTCACTAACTGTAAGTCTCTCACTAACTGTAAGTCTCTCACCAACTGTAAGTCTCTCACTAACTGTAAGTCTCTCACTAACTGTAATTCTCTCACTAACTGTAAGTCTCTCACTAACTGTAAGTCTCTCACCAACTGTAAGTCTCTCACTAACTGTAAGTCTCTCACTAACTGTAATTCTCTCACTATGTCTCTCACTAACTGTAATTCTCTCACTAACTGTAAGTCTCTCACTAACTGTAATTCTCTCACTAACTGTAAGTCTCTCACTAACTGTAATTCTCTCACTAACTGTAAGTCTCTCACTAACTGTAATTCTCTCACTAACTGTAATTCTCTCACTAACTGTAATTCTCTCACTAACTGTAAGTCTCTCACTAACTGTAATTCTCTCACTAACTGTAATTCTCTGGATCAGAGCGTCTGCTAAATAACGTAAATAATGTAAAATGTAGATGATTGATTTGTGATTTTTCTGGTTGATTTACCAGTTTCTTTACACTGCTATCAGAAGTGAACTCGAGGAACCTCGTCTCAGCTGGTGCTTGGCCGGCCTGGCTGTTGAGTGAGAGTCCACATTCTCATGGCAGGATTTTGTCGTAGGCTTTGTTGGAGCTGTTGATAGCGTTCAGGGCTTGGGCACAGCTCTAGGAGGAAATGCCATTTTACATCCATGGGGGGGGGGGCACAACTAGTACTGCTTTAGAGCCCTAAAGACGCAATATAGATTGTCCCTTCTGCTGTTCAAATGTACAAAAATGGGGTCTGAAATGCAGCCGTACACATCAACAACCGTTGTTTTGTATAATAACACAAGAAAGAGATGCCCCCCCCCACTACACCATACAAGCGTATCCGAAACTCTACACATACGTTGCTCCTACCAACACACACAGATCAACTAGACAGGATGTGCACCACAAAGCTATCAGAGATTCTTACAGGCTTCATAACTTCCACTAGACAGGATGAGCACCGCCTGGCTATCAGAGAATCTTACAGGCTTCACAACTTCCACTAGACAGGATGAGCATCGCCAGGCTATCAGAGATTCTTACAGGCTTCATAACTTCCACTAGACAGGATGAGCACCGCCTGGCTATCAGAGAATCTTACAGGCTTCATAACTTCCACTAGACAGGATGAGCACCGCCAGGCTATCAGAGATTCTTACAGGCTTCATAACTTCCACTAGACAGGATGAGCACCGCCTGGCTATCAGAGAATCTTACAGGCTTCATAACTTCCACTAGACAGGATGAGCACCGCCAGGCTATCAGAGATTCTTACAGGCTTCATAACTTCCACTAGACAGGATGAGCACCGCCAGGCTATCAGAGATTCTTACAGGCTTCATAACTTCCACTAGACAGGATGAGCACCGCCAGGCTATCAGAGATTCTTACAGGCTTCATAACTTCCACTAGACAGGATGAGCACCGTCAGGCTATCAGAGATTCTTACAGGCTTCATAACTTCCACTAGACAGGATGAGCACCGCCAGGCTATCAGAGATTCTTACAGGCTTCATAACTTCCACTAGACAGGATGAGCACCGCCAGGCTATCAGAGATTCTTACAGGCTTCATAACTTCCACTAGACAGGATGAGCACCGCCAGGCTATCAGAGATTCTTACAGGCTTCATAACTTCCACTAGACAGGATGAGCACCGCCAGGCTATCAGAGATTCTTACAGGCTTCATAACTTCCACTAGACAGTAGATCTATTTAGTAAATATTTTCTTAACTCTTCTTGAACTGCACTGTTGGTTAAGGGCTGGTCAGTAATCATTTCACAGCAAGGTCTACACTGTTGGTTAAGGGCTGGTCAGTAATCATTTCACAGCAAGGTCTACACTGTTGGTTAAGGGCTGGTCAGTCAGCATTTCACAGTAAGGTCTACACTGTTGGTTAAGGGCTGGTAAGTCAGCATTTCACAGTAAGGTCTACACTGTTGGTTAAGGGCTTGTAAAGTCAGCATTTCACAGCAAGGTCTACACTGTTGGTTAAGGGCTGGTCAGTAATCATTTCACAGCAAGGTCTACACTGTTGGTTAAGGGCTGGTCAGTCAGCATTTCACAGTAAGGTCTACACTGTTGGTTAAGGGCTGGTCAGTCAGCGTTTCACAGTAAGGTCTGCACTGTTGGTTAAGGGCTTGTAAAGTCAGCATTTCACAGCAAGGTCTACACTGTTGGTTAAGGGCTGGTCAGTAATCATTTCACAGTAAGGTCTACACTGTTGGTTAAGGGCTTGTAAGTAAACATTTCACAGTAAGGTCTACACAGTTGGTTAAGGGCTGGTCAGTCAGCGTTTCACAGTAAGATCTACACTGTTGGTTAAGGGCTGGTCAGTCAGCATTTCACAGTAAGGTCTGCACTGTTGGTTAAGGGCTTGTCAGTCAGCATTTCACAGTAAGGTCTACACTGTTGGTTAAGCGTTTCACAGTTTCACAGTAAGGTCTACACTTGTGTATTTGGCGCATGTGACAAATAGTTTGATTTGATTTAGTATATTAATATTTGCACATAAAGGCATTTCTCACATAATTCATTTTACCAACACAAAAAGATCCCACCTTGTCTAGTGTAACAGTTTAAATTTAGACCGTTCCCTCGCCCATACCCGGGCGCGAACCAGGGACCTCCTGCACACATCAACAACAGTCACCCACGAAGCGTTTTTACCCATCGCTCCACAAAAGCCACGGCCCTTATAGAGCAAAGTGGAACCACTACTTTAAGGTCTCAGAGCAAGTGACGTCACTGATTGAAACGCTATTTAGCGCACACCGCTAACTAAGCTAGCCGTTTCACATCCGTTACACTGGCATATTTAGTTTTGTTGACATTTGGAGAGCTTGTGGTTTCCATCAGGCCATTAGGCCTGTTTGTGAAGAAAAATGATCCGACATCCGTACTTTACTTACATAAAAAGGTTGGATGTAAAACCTGTTTAGTGAGAGTGTCGAATTTGGTCAACAAAAAACTGCAATGGCTTATTTGCTATGTGAGGTTTATTTGATAGAATATAGGTATCGAACTTTGTGAAAAACACTTCTGGGTGCGTTCGTAAATTCACGCTGGCTATTTACTCTGATTTCAGAGCACTCTTGTCTGAGTGTGCCAGAGCGCAGAATAACGGATGAATTTACGAACACTCAACACCCGTTGAAAATGGCCAGTGTCAGTAAACATCGGCAGAAAAAAAGCGTAATGAAATGATTGCCAGCAGCACAGTTACAGTCACCAACACTCTGGATAACATGAAAACACCATAACCATCTCTGCCAGGGTGAGTAAAATGGTCAGAGTGAGATTTTCTCTCATTTGTGTCTGGAAGTAGCTAGCCAGATAGCTTGGGTGCTTGACTGCCTTTGTGAAGTCCGAACGACCGGATCAACCTTAATCCTCGGCCAGAGCATCCGGTGTGCGCTCCGAGAGCGAAACGTCTGAATGTAGGACGATCTGACAACGCCCTGAATTCTGAGTGCACTCTGACACTCCAGATTCAATTTACGAACACATCCTATCGGAGTTGTCTGGAGATGGCTATGCATATTCATGATCTGAAGGCTATTAGCATATCATTTTTCTACATTGAATACAGGCGGTTGACGTCAACAACCCTCATTGAGTATTGAAATATGCATAAATAATTAGCCCGCCATGCCGCTTTGTGGACAACAACTCCCATTGTTTGGACGGAGAGAGACAGGTGTTGTCAGGAAATATTATCAGTTTATCCGTCTTCGGTTTAGCTATTTTTTTCTAAATATTATATGAAGTTTAGCTAGCCCAACGTTGCCATGACATCGCCTGCAAGGGTGATCGGGGGGTTTGGTCCTTATCAATAAAACGTTACAATACATTGCAGAGTGTTCGATTTGGCTGCTGGGGAGCAAGGAGACCAACAGCTCCGCTAAAACTATTAATAATAACAATTATTTATTGCATTTGTAAAGCGTTTTTAGTAACACAAGAATAATCTGAAAGCGCATAAAATAAAAGGTAAAATAGAACAAGTTTAAAAACAAATATATATAACCATACCATAAACGCGCCAATCAAAGTCTTGGAGGAAGGGTAGGCCAGCCGATAAAGGTGAGTCTTAAGGCCTGCTTTAAAAGCTCAAACACTGAACAGCCCTGCAGTTGTCAGGAAGGGACATCCAGCCGCGTGGTGTAAAATGCACGGTCCCCCTGTCGTTCTGATCCGGGTCCTCGGTGCAAGCAGTTTGGCTTCATGCACCTAGAAAACTATGTGCCGTTTTCAAGGAATTGTTAAATAAATGTTAACTACGCTATTTGAATGTTAATATCATCACTGAATAACATATAACTACAAATGTCCTATTATTATATGCAAAACAATTGCGCACATCTAGCTGAATCGCCATCAGCGTTATAGGCCTACAGCAAGTAAACTATATGCTTTTCATGATCAGTAAACATCCATTGATCTTGCAATTTCAGATAGGTGAAGGTTGCCTCACCATAATGTCTCAATATTGCCCACATATTCTAAACCTGCATTGCTTGCTGTTTGGGGGTTTTAGGCTGGGTTTCTGTACAGCACTTTGTGACATCTGCTGATGTAAAAAGGGCTTTATAAATACATTTGATTGATTGATTGACCATTAATTGGATATGAGTGGTATAAAATAAAAGTGAACTATACCTGAAAAGTATGTGTGGTTTAGGTTCATTTAGCATCCTTCGTGGGCTCTGCCTGTCAAGCAGCTGAAGGGCGCATAACGTTACTGTTTGTAAACGGATCATATTTAATTTGCAAGTTACGGGTAGAAACTGTGTACAGTTGACTAAACATAGTGGTATGTAGACCTAATGTACCCCCCCCCCTGCCTTCCATCACCATATCTGAAAATATGTAATCAATTGCTCTTTTACTGATCATGAAAAGTATGCAATTACGTGCTGTCTGTGTGAAGAAGCAGTTTCTGCCTATCTTCATACTGTACTATCAGAGTTTCTAAACCTAGAGGTGCAACATGGCTCAAAGTGGGAGAGATTGACTTGTCACTACTTGTTTTTGTAAGAACCATTGACTAGCTGAATATAACAATATTCTGTTTGTAAGGTCTGTTTGACCTACTTGCACACAGATTGGTCACCCATGCATACCCCCACAAGACATGCCACCAGAGGTATTTTCACAATCCCCAAGTCCAGAACATTCTATGTGAGGCCCACAGTACCACATAGGACCATGTCTACATGGAGCTCTTCCACATCAGCAGCACAAGGTAAGGTTTTACAAGGTAAAACTACACCTTGTGGAACAGTGGGGACTGTGAAGAGACACACTCAAACGCTAGAACACACATTCTACACACGTACATTGTAATATTGTTGTATGGTGGTATTATTTATTTTGTATTGTAGATATGTAGTGGTCTAAAAATGTTTATATGATGTACTGTTTTATATTGTGTTTTATATGTAAAGTGTCTTAATGTGTTTGGTCCCCAGGTTGAGGTAGCAGGTCATGAGGAGCCTTAATAAATACAAATACATCGCGAGACTTGACGAAACGCCTGAGAAACAGACCAGGCCGGGATTTGAGGAGTCATTGAGAGAAGTGACAAATTCTTCATTAGTTGTACATTTTCTCGAAATCTAAAAGCACAACGTAGATTCAAGCCACGTTCTTAAGTAGTTGAACATGTCATTACTTCAACCTAATTAAAGGGACAAACTGACCCGTTTTAATTTTCGTCAAAAACAACTTTATATCGAAGGAGTGCCTTTGAGTTGACGGACTGCACATGCGCAGTTCGACAGGAGACGACCACCCCGATTGACTTTTTTCTCCGCATGAGTTTAGCTAGCCAACGCCGCCATGACACCACCTACAAAGTGTGATCGAATATTTCTGTTGGATAAAGCAGTTTTAGGCCATCTTCTCTGGTACTATCTTTGATTGAGGTTTCTCAGACGACCACCACCGTTAAACGGTCATCACTAGTTACCACAGCCACAAAGTCTTCATTATGGCCTTAAACCTTAAATGAAGACCAAAAAAAGCAAATGTTTGTTTTCATATTAAAATGTTGGTTTTTACGATATAGCCAAGTTTTACTTTATGGCTGTGGTAACTAGTGACAACACAGACAAACTCACTAGTCTGGTCCTTCCCCACTATAACAAACTCTGAACTTTGACCCCCCCCCCCCAGTAGCGAACTCATCTGGTTCTGCAGCTCCTCCTCTCTGCAGAGCAAAGTGAGATCTCCATTCAAACACATCCAAAAACTCCGCACAGGATGAGACTAAATTCTCTGCTATTCCGCCGCTGATCATCACTTCGCTCCATCGAAAGGAAAGTGACAGTGGAAACTGAATCGATTTCAATCGTTTAAGAGAAGTAAATAGCTAAATAAAGTGGATAAGAATTTCCGCTCCGTGATACCGACTGGTGGTTGCTAGCAGGCTACTCCAACAGACTGCAAACATGGCGAGCGCCTCGTACCATATCTCTAATCTATTGGAAAAAATGACATCAAGCGACAAGGATTTCAGGTAAATACAATATTCTAACAATCTAGGCATTTGAAATGACGCTGTGATTCTACACTTTGACTCAAACCGGTATATCGTCCCGTATGAAAACCCTGCAAGTTAGCTAGTTTAGGCCTCAAATCAATTCTGTCGTTTGGCTAGTCTGCTAACGTTCGCTAGCTAGCTAGCTAAATAACAATATTAGCCACTCGCTATAAACACATTCTTGCGAGGAACCCAGATTAACATGTTGACATTATATTTCTAATTTGTCAGTTTTGCAAAGTGTATATATAGCTAGCTAGTTACATGTAACACTGTCATGTTGCTAGCTAGCTGGCTAACTCGCTCTGACAGTCGTTACTGTCAACGCTAACAAGCTAGGAAACTAGCTAACGTTTTGAGGTAGCAACAGTTATCGAATTTGGCTAGCTAACTCAAGTAAGTGGACTACACTAGTTAGCTAGGTTGTTAACTAAGTAGTTAGCTAGAAAGGCATTGCACATATCCTAGCAGTCTACAGATGCCATATGAATGATTGCTTAGCTAACGTTAGCTAACTACAGTACATCCCATAACATAATTCAGCCTGCATGTTTGTTGTTGGCTGACCGGGGAGTCAAAGTGTAGTTAATTTGGTTAGCTGATTAGTTAGCTTTGAAGCATACCACTACCTCACTGTCAGGTGTTTTATATTAACCATACCAAACACACAATCATAAACAACTTGATTGACTTCCAACCCAAACCGTGAATTAGTCTGCAGCCATATCAACTCCTCATTAGAGAAACAGTTGTTTTTTTCAGAAAATATGATGATGTAAGCCAGCATTCTGCTCTTCACAATTCTGTTAGTTGTCATGAACTTACATGTATAACTAACTACAGAGTGGTAATCTACCACCTAATAAATGTTGCCGTTTTTTTCCACTATCATCTTAGATGTGTGCACCTGTGGGTGTCCAGTGCTGTGTTCCTGTAGTCTTGTTCTGGTGTTTTCCAGTGTTTCTCACACCTGTAGAGAGAGAGAGAGGTAGACACAAAGTAATTTGTCACTGACATTTGCTCTGAAATGTCAGATGTTACAACTATAAAACATATGGAATGTAACCAGTCCCCTGACATACTGAGTGTGCCTCAATAATATGTAATATCTGTCCTGCCCGTCTCTGAAACGGTTTACCTTAACCATGCATTAACCTCACCCCCGGGCTCAATTAGAGTGAGCTAGAGTGAACCGTCTGGTTGGATGAGATTTCCTATGTACGTGTGGGAACTACTAGCATCTCTTCTTATCAACTTACGCTGCTTCCCAGATTCTCAGTCTTGCCAATAACTCTACAGATCCCAGACTATTTCAGGTTCATAACAATGACTGACGGTGGCTTGTGTTCTGTGGTACCTGGGGTGGAACGGTGAGAAATGGTACAGGACTATTGTACAGGGAGCCTGTTCCACTGTGTGCCCCCATTGCCTTGCAGTTTTGAGGGATTGCCTATGCAGCTGCCAAAAGCACGACTTGACACCAGCACTGGATTATCCATCATGGTTGAGTAATATTTTACATCCACCTCTAGATTCTAAACTCTGAAGTGAGTCAGTCAAGAAGTAGCTGTTGAGAGTTTAGGTCTAACCTCTGAGCCTGGAGATGGGGGTTGAGTCTGGAGATGGGGGTTGAGTCTGGAGATGGGGGTTGAGTCTGGAGATGGGGGTTGAGTCTGGAGATGGGGGTTGAGTCTGGAGATGGGGGTTGAGTCTGGAGATGGGGGTTGAGTCTGGAGATGGGGGTTGAGTCTGGAGATGGGGGGTTGAGTCTGGAGATGGGGGGTTGAGTCTGGAGATGGGGGGTTGAGTCTGGAGATGGGGGGTTGAGTCTGGAGATGGGGGGTTGAGTCTGGAGATGGGGGGTTGAGTCTGGAGATGGGGGGTTGAGTCTGGAGATGGGGGGTTGAGTCTGGAGATGGGGGGTTGAGTCTGGAGATGGGGGGTTGAGTCTGGAGATGGGGGGTTGAGTCAGAGGTAGGCCTATTTGAGTTCTAACATCACATTATAGAGGGAGTAAAGAGGTGCTCCTTGCTTCTGCACGTTTGCATGATGACATCATTATTGGCAGGGGAAATCAATGGCCTTTCACATTTGAGTGGGAGGTCTAATGTTATCCACTCTGTCATGTTTGTGTAGGTGTGAGTCTTGTTGTCCTCGTCTAATTTAGGGCCCTAATAAAATGAGGGTGGTGGAGAACGAGGACAGAATCCAGACATTTAAATGGGTTCATTTGCACAAGATTATCATAAAATATGAACAAAATGTATCGGTGATTTGTATTTTCCATCAGCTCGGGAATACCCCTGTCTGTGTGTACACGTATTGTCTACCACTAAGTGTAGCCGTTAGCGACGATGCTAATAAGTAGATGGAAAGGCTTTCACAAACACCTTCTCAATTAAGTGTTAACTACAAAGTAGCTTATCTGGCAAAATTATATACACTGCTCAAAAAAAATAAAGGGAACACTAAAATAACACATCCTAGATCTGAATGAATGAAATATTCTTATTAAATACTTTTTTCTTTACATAGTTGAATGTGCTGACAACAAAATCACACACAAATTATCAATGGAAATCAAATTTATCAACCCATGGAGGTCTGGATTTGGAGTCACACTCAAAATTAAAGTGGAAAACCACACTACAGGCTGATCCAACTTTGATGTAATGTCCTTAAAACAAGTCAAAATGAGACTCAGTAGTGTGTGTGGCCTCCACGTGCCTGTATGACCTCCCTACAATGCCTGGGCATGCTCCTGATGAGGTGGCGGATGGTCTCCTGAGGGATCTCCTCCCAGACCTGGACTAAAGCATCCGCCAACTCCTGGACAGTCTGTGGCGCAACGTGGCGTTGGTAGATGGAGCGGGACATGATGTCCCAGATGTGCTCAATTGGATTCAGGTCTGGGGAACGGGCGGGACAGTCCATAGCATCAATGCCTTCCTCTTGCAGGAACTGCTGACACACTCCAGCCACATGGGCCAACCGCACCAGCATATGGTCTCACAAGGGGTTTGAGGATCTCATCTCGGTACCTAATGGCAGTCAGGCTACCTCTGGCGAGCACATGGAGGGCTATGCGTCCCCCCAAAGAAATGCCACCCCACACCATGACTGACCCACCGCCAAACCGGTCATGCTGGAGGATATTGCAGGCAGCAGAACGTTCTCCACGGCGTCTCCAGACTGTCACGTCTGTCACGTGCTCAGTGTGAACCTGCTTTCATCTGTGAAGAGCACAGGGTGCCAGTGGCTAATTTGCCAATCTTGGTGTTCTCTGGCAAATGCCAAACGTCCTGCACGGTGTTGGGCTGTAAGCACAACCCCCACCTGTGGATGTCGGGCCCTCATACCACCCTCATGGAGTCTGTTTCTTACCGTTTGAGCAGACATATGCACATTTGTGGCCTGCTGGAGGTCATTTTGCAGGGCTCTGGCAGTGCTCCTCCTGCTCCTCCTTGCACAAAGGCGGAGGTAGCGGTCCTGCTGCTGGGTTGTTGCCCTCCTACGGCCTCCTCCACGTCTCCTGATGTACTGGCCTGTCTCCTGGTAGCGCCTCCATGCTCTGGACACTACGCTGACAGACACAGCAAACCTTCTTGCCACAGCCTGCATTGATGTGCCATCCTGGACGAGCTGCACTACCTGAGCCACTTGTGTGGGTTGTAGACTCCGTCTCATGCTACCACTAGAGTGAAAGCACCGCCAGCATTCAAAAGTGACCAAAACATCAGCCAGGAAGCATAGGAACTGAGAAGGGGTCTGTGGTCACCACCTGCAGAACCACTCCTTTATTGGGGGTGTCTTGCTAATTGCCTATAATTTCCACCTGTTGTCTATTCCATTTGCACAACAGCATGTGAAATTTATTGTCAATTAGTGTTGCTTCCTAAGTGGGCAGTTTGATTTCACAGAAGTGTGATTGACTTGGAGTTGCATTGTTGTTTAAGTGTTCCCTTTATTTTTTTGAGCAGTGTATAATGATTGTTAATAATTTATGCAAATCACGTGTACTACAGAAACACCGCTAACCAAACAAGTCTCTTGCTGGTGCCACAGAGTTAAAGGGTATCTACACCCCAAAATGAGCATTTCTTAGATTTGACCCATACCCGTGGTTTAACCATTGTTGTGGACTTAACATCACATTTAAAAAAATGTACGTGTGATATTTGACAGGAAAATCTGAAAAACAATTGAACATAGAAAATGGAATTTGGGGAAAAATACAGTATTTTATAAGGTTCTACTGATGTTTATCTAGTGCGGTGGTGGTACCGTGGTAGTGAAGATTGATTTCCACTATAGAAGATCATTCCCTGGTAGAAAGTGTTTTCCCATGCACCAGTTTAGAGAGAGAGGAGTGTTGGTGCTCCAGTCCATTACCTCATGCCGTGGGGCTGTCTCTCAGTGAGTGTGGGTGCTCCAGTCCATTACCTCATGCCGTGGGGCTGTCTCTCAGTGAGTGTGGGTGCTCCAGTCCATTACCTCATACCGTGGGGCTATCTCTCAGTGAGTGTGGGTGCTCCAGTCCATTACCTCATGCTGTGGGGCTATCTCTCAGTGAGTGTGGGTGCTCCAGTCCATTACCTTATGCTGTGGGGCTGTCTCTCAGTGAGTGTGGGTGCTCCAGCCCATTACCTCATGCTGTGGGGCTGCCTCTCAGTGAGTGTGGGTGCTCCAGTCCATTACCTCATGCTGTGGGGCTGCCTCTCAGTGAGTGTGGGTGCTCCAGCCCATTACCTCATGCTGTGGGGCTGCCTCTCAGTGAGTGTGGGTGCTCCAGTCCATTACCTTATGCTGTGGGGCTGCCTCTCAGTGAGTGTGGGTGCTCCAGCCCATTACCTCATGCTCTGGGGCTGCCTCTCAGTGAGTGTGGGTGCTCCAGTCCATTACCTCATGCTGTGGGGCTGCCTCTCAGTGAGTGTGGATGCTCCAGCCCATTACCTCATGCTGTGGGGCTGCCTCAGTGAGTGTTGGTGCTCCAGTCCATTACCTCATGCTGTGGGGCTGCCTCTCAGTGAGTGTGGATGCTCCAGTCCATTTCCTCATGCTGTGGGGCTGCCTCTCAGTGAGTGTGGATGCTCCAGTCCATTTCCTCATGCTGTGGGGCTGCCTCTCAGTGAGTGTGGGCCATGGACCTCATGCATTATTCATTGTCTTTCCTCTCTTCCTTCTCGCTGTCCCTCTTGTTTAAGAAGCTTCTTGCGTTCCGATGAGGGGGGGACACACACGTCAGAGATGATCAACGAGCCTAGTGTTGAGAAGCATAGTATTTAGGAAAAGGTCTTTGTTGAATCACAGCAGGAGTTCTGTGATGTGTTAAGATGGAGACAAGATGGTGTCTTAAAGCTGATCGTGTGTGATGTATTAAATTGGATATGATGGTAAGTTAACCCCCCCCCCCCCCCCCCACACACACACACACACACACTCTTAAGAGATCAGAGCTGGTCTGTCTGGTATCTTCCAATGCTTTAGGCTTCAAGCGTTCCTCTCCTCGGAGATTTTAGCTTGATCTTTGTACTAGTGTTGATTTGCTTTGGTTTCTAATGTCAGAGCACTTGACTTGTTAACTTCTCTCAGCTCAGTGGTGTTAAAACCCTTCGGAGGGTTTCCTTCTCTTAGCTCAGTGGTGTTAAAACTCTTCGGAGGGTTTCCTTCTCTCAGCTCAGTGGTGTTAAATCCCTTCGGAGGGTTTCCTTCTCTCAGCTCAGTGGTGTTAAAACCCTTCGGAGGGTTTCCTTCTCTCAGCTCAGTGGTGTTAAAACCCTTCGGAGGGTTTCCTTCTCTCAGCTCAGTGGTGTTAAATCCCTTCGGAGGGTTTCCTTCTCTCAGCTCAGTGGTGTTAAAACCCTTCGGAGGGTTTCCTTCTCTCAGCTCAGTGGTGTTAAAACCCTTCGGATGGTTTGACCGGTGGGGGGCTTTCCTTGGGTTCAGCCTGCAAGCTGAACCCGGTTGCCAGTGGAACTGTGTTTTCTGCGACACGTTGGTGCGGCTGACATCCGGGTTAAGCAGGCGGTGTGATAAATAGGTAGGCGGACAGGTGGGTCTTGTTTTTGGAGGACGCATGACTTGGCCTCTCCAGAGCCCTTTGAGGAGTTGCAGGGGGGACTGGTGATCTTCACAAAATAGATGGCATCATGAGGAAAGGACAATGATGTGGATATATTGAAGCAACATCTCAAGACATCAGTCAGGAAGTTAAAGCTTGGTTGCAAATGGGTCTTCCAAATGGATGTTGATCCCAAGCATACTTCCAAGTTGTGGCAAAATGGCTTAAGGACAACAAAGTCAAGGTATTGGAGTGGCCATCATAAAGCCCTGACCTCAATCCTATATGTGTGGGCAGAACTGAAAAAGTGTGTGTGAGCAAGGAGGCCTACAAACCTGACTCTACAAGCCTGACTCAGTTACACCAGCTCTTTCAGGAGGAATGGGCCAAAATTCACCCAACTTATTGTGTGATCCCGAAACGTTTGACCCAGGTTAAACAATTTAAAGGCAATGCTACCAAATACTAATTGAGTGTATGTAAACTTCTGACCCACTGGGAATGTGATGAAAGAAATAACAGCTGAAATAAATCATTGTCTTAACTATTATTCTGACGTTTCACATTCCTAAAATCAAGTGGTGATCGTAACTGACCTAAGACAGGGAATTTTTACTAGGATTACTAGGGTAGGGTAGCCTAGTGGTTAGAGCGTTGGACTAGTAACCGGAAGGTTGCAAGTTCAAATCCCCGAGCTGACAAATCTGTCGTTCTGCCCCTGAACAGGCAGTTAACCCACTGTTCCTCGGCCGTCATTGAAAATAAGAATTTGTTCTGACTTGCCTAGTTAAATAAAGGTAAATATAACATCATAACCCTGTTGGTCTAACTGGGTCTTCTTTCTCCCTGTGTGTTCCTGTAGATTCATGGCCACCAACGACCTGATGTCAGAGCTGCAGAAAGACTCCATCAAGCTGGACGATGACAGTGAACGCAAGGTGGTCAAGATGATCCTCAAGCTACTGGAAGACAAAAACGGAGAGGTCCAGAATCTGGCCGTCAAATGGTGAGAGATCTCTTCTTCTCTCTCTCTCTCTCTCTCTCTGTGTGTGTGTGTGTGTGTGTGTGTGTGTGTGTGTGTGTGTGTGTGTGTGTGTGTGTTCTAAACAGCTCACACTGATAGCTGTTCCATATGTGACAGAAATGTACATCTCTGTTAGAAACTTAGAACAAGGGGGAGATCTAATGATGCAACAACTATCATGGGTTGTTAATATGAGAGATGGCATATTGGATCATAGTGGATGGCATAGTGGATCCAATAGAACAGGAGAGAGATGACATAGTGGTGGATCCAATAGAACAGGAGAGAGATGACATAGTGGTGGATCCAATAGAACAGGAGAGAGATGACATAGTGGTGGATCCAATAGAACAGGTGGATCCAATAGAACAGGAGAGAGATGACATAGTGGTGGATCCAATAGAACAGGAGAGAGATTACATAGTGGTGGATCCAATAGAACAGGTGGATCCAATAGAACAGGAGAGAGATGACATAGTGGTGGATCCAATAGAACAGGTGGATCCAATAGAACAGGAGAGAGATGACATAGTGGTGGATCCAATAGAACAGGAGAGAGATTACATAGTGGTGGATCCAATAGAACAGGAGAGAGATTACATAGTGGTGGATCCAATAGAACAGGTGGATCCAATAGAACAGGAGAGAGATGACATAGTGGTGGATCCAATAGAACAGGAGAGAGATGACATAGTGGGGGATCCAATAGAACAGGAGAGAGATGACATAGTGGTGGGTCCAATAGAACAGGAGAGAGATGACATAGTGGTGGATCCAATAGAACAGGAGAGAGATGACATAGTGGTGGATCCAATAGAACAGGAGAGAGATGACATAGTGGTGGATCCAATAGAACAGGAGAAAGATGGCATAGTGGTGGATCCAATAGAACAGGAGAGAGATGACATAGTGGGGGATCCAATAGAACAGGAGAGAGATGACATAGTGGTGGATCCAATAGAACAGGAGAAAGATGGCATAGTGGTGGATCGAATAGAACAGGAGAGAGATGACATAGTGGTGGATCCAATAGAACAGGAGAGAGATGACATAGTGGTGGATCCAATAGAACAGGAGAAAGATGGCATAGTGGTGGATCGAATAGAACAGGAGAGAAACGGCATAGTGGTGGATCCAATAGAACAGGAGAGAGATGGCATAGTGGTGGATCCAATAGAACAGGAGAGAGATGGCATAGTGGTGGATCAATTGGGAAATTAATGGAAATACATTTGCCGAAATGATAGAATTGCAACGGTCTATGAATATAAACAATGTAAAAATACTAAACCAAAAAGCAGGACTTGGTTATAGAGGAATTGAGGATCATTGGTTTCTTTATTTTTTTTTAATGTTGCTGTGGATTGTTTCAGATCACTAGCTATGCCTATGCATATTTGGGGATCCCGCGAATTTGGGCAGCGGACCTAGCTCAATGGACCTAGCTGATTTATTAAGTTGCGACTGTCAGTGAAAAGCATTTTAAAATATTTGTGAAAACTATTATGTCTTGAGTATATTTTTATAACGTAGAGACGAGAAGGTAAAGTCTCTTTCCAGAATGGCTCCGCTGCCTCCCGCCAAGTCTTGAGCATTCAGTGTTTCATAGTGTAAATTTTGTTGACCCTTCGATTTAAAAATAAATAAAAAATCAGATCCCCCATTTACGTCCTCATTAGTAAATGTACCGTTAATCCCCGTCATTTGGTTACATTAATGTCCGTTAACTTCTTATGGTATTGAGGACGCTTGCGTCCCACTTGGGGAAAAAAAGACTGTTTTCTATCCACATCTACTAATAATATGCATATCTTATGTTCCTGGCATGAGTAGCAGGAAGTTGAAATTGGGCACGCTATTTATCCCAAAGTGAAAATGCTGTCCCCTATACCTTAAAAGGTTAATGTATGTATTAATTAGTCATTTACCGTCGTCAGAGTTGAAACACAGAAGTTCACAACCTGCTACACTTGGTTACTTCATAACCATCATGTATGAGATTGTACATCTAAAAAAAAAAATTGTCTTGTGTTTGGAATGCTCCATGTGACCAATGAGTCTGTGTTTTCTGTCCTGGTAATGTTGAGGGAGCATATAGAAGAACCGGGGCTTGCTGCGCGAGAAATGTAGGAAAGTGTTTTTTTTAACATCCATTGTGAATGATATATATTAAAGTCCTCACAGTAAGCAATTTGAAACATCTTTTCAACAGTCTCCCCCTCGATAATAATCACCAGGCCTCGGTGTGAAAGAGCGATGGAAGTTATAGGTCTACTGCTGCATTGGCCAATAGGCTGTGAGTTCCATGCGCTCCTTTCTTTAGCCACCAATGGACCACAGTGTATCAATGTGTCCATATGACAGAGATGCTGGTGATCTCGCATTAATTTACTTTTTTTTAACTTTGAGATTTTTATCATTTTCATTCAGATTGTTATGATTAATCACATGACGACAGTGATTTTGAGAAACAAACGTTATTTAAATTGTTTTTACCTGTTCCACAAATATGCGCATATGAAAATCATAACTGACATGCAGAATAGTGGGATAAATTGTATGCTTCCCCAAACTTGAAACTCAACGTGCTGCCTATGAAGTCTTCAGACACTGAACAAAACATGTAAATGCAACAATTTTACTGAGTTACAGTTCATATAAGGAAAACAGTAAATTGAAATAAATTCATTAGGTCCTAATCTATGGATTTCACATGCCTAGGCAGGGGTGCAGCAATGGGTGGGCCTGGGAGGGCATAGGCCCAGCCACTGGGGAGCCAGGCCCAGCCACTGGGGAGCCAGGCCCAGCCACTGGGGAGCCAGGCCCAGCCACTGGGGAGCCAGGCCCAGCCACTCGGGAGCCAGGCCCAGCCACTCGGGAGCCAGGCCCAGCCACTGGGGAGCCAGGCCCAGCCAATCAGAATTAGTTTTTTAACCCCACAAAAGGGTGTTATTACAGACAGAAATACTCCTCAGTTTCATCAGCTGCCCGGGTGGCTGGTCTCAGACGATCCCGCAGGTGAAGAAGCCAGGTATGAAGGTCCTGGGCTGGTGTGGTTACACGTGGCCTGTAGTGGTGAGACCGGTTAGATGTACTGCCAAATTCTCTAAAACAATGTTGGAGGAGGCTTATGGTAGAGCAATGAACATTCAATTCTCTGGCAACAGCTCTGGTGGATATTCCTGCATTCAGCACGCCAATTGCACGCTCCCTCAACTAGAGACATCTGTGGCATTGTGTGGTGAAAAATTGCACATTTTTGTGGCCTTTTGTTGTCCCCAGCACAAGGTGCACCTATGTAATGATCTTGCTTTTTTTTTTTTTTTATCAGCTTCTTGATAGGTCACACCTGTCAGGTGGCTGGATTGTCTTGGCAAAGGAGAAATGCTCACTAACAGATGTAAACTCTTTTGTTTACACTACAAAGCTTTTTTAAAAAAACTGAATTTATGGGATTTTTAATTTCAGCTCATGAAACACTTGTTACATGTTGAGTTTATATTTTTGTTCGGTGTAAAATAATTGCCTCCACCTTTCCATGGATTTAGACTTTAGGTTACTCTTTCCATGGTTGGATTTAGACTTTAGGTTACTCTTTCCATGGTTGGATTTAGACTTTAGGTTACTCTTTCCATGGTTGGATTTAGACTTTAGGTTACTCTTTCCATGGTTGGATTTAGACTTTAGGTTACTCTTTCCATGGTTGGATTTAGACTTTAGGTTACTCTTTCCATGGTTGGATTTAGACTTTAGGTTACTCTTTCCATGGTTGGATTTAGACTTTAGGTTACTCTTTCCATGGTTGGATTTAGCCTTTAGGTTACTCTTTCCATGGTTGGATTTAGACTTTAGGTTACTCTTTCCATGGTTGGATTTAGACTTTAGGTTACTCTTTCCATGGTTGGATTTAGACTAGGTTACTCTTTCCATGGTTGGATTTAGACTTTAGGTTACTGTTTCCATGGTTGGATTTAGACTTTAGGTTACTCTTTCCATGGTTGGATTTAGCCTTTAGGTTACTCTTTCCATGGTTGGATTTAGACTTTAGGTTACTCTTTCCATGGTTGGATTTAGCCTTTAGGTTACTCTTTCCATGGTTGGATTTAGCCTTTAGGTTACTCTTTCCATGGTTGGATTTAGCCTTTAGGTTACTCTTTCCATGGTTGGATTTAGACTTTAGGTTACTGTTTCCATGGTTGGATTTAGACTTTAGGTTACTCTTTCCAATGGTTGGATTTAGACTTTAGGTTACTCTTTCCATGGTTGGATTTAGACTTTAGGTTACTCTTTCCATGGTTGGATTTAGACTTTAGGTCACTCTTTCCATGGTTGGATTTAGACTTTAGGTTACTCTTTCCATGGTTGGATTTAGACTTTAGGTTACTCTTTCCATGGTTGGATTTAGACTTTAGGTTACTATTTCCATGGTTGGATTTAGACTTTAGGTTACTGTTTCCATGGTTGGATTTAGACTTTAGGTTACTCTTTCCATGGTTGGATTTAGACTTTAGGTTACTCTTTCCATGGTTGGATTTGGACTTTAGGTTACTATTTCCATGGTTGGATTTAGCCTTTAGGTCACTCTGAAGAAAGGAAAAACATGCCTCATAATATGAAATAAAATATTCCGGTTTCAAACAATGAAGTATGTTATCGAAATGCATACGGCCTAAAGCTCCCATTGTAAAGTGGTGGGAGACGCGCTGACAGCTTTTATTCCTGCACTTGAATGGTGAATAGGAGACGCACTTCAATTACCAGTTGAGAAATAAAAATAGTAGCTCTTCTTTTATCGAGCACCAAAACTGTTTTGAACACAAACGAATAGCATTTTAAAATGAACGGGCGTATAGAAGCACATGTTTTACTCCGGCAGGAACACGCTGAGGAGCTGCAGGGGAAACACCACTCTGTAGGTTGTGTTGGATACATAAGATGGCCAACCAAAATACACACAGGCCAATTTTAATTGCACAAAACTATGCAAATGAACCTGTAGACCAATAAGCACGTCGGTCATTATTTTATTATTTAGTAATGGGATTGTTTTTTTCTCCTGGACACTTTGGCCGGCAACAGTTTAAATGTTTTTATTTTTATTTATTTTTTTAGCTTTTCATGTTTTTCTACAACGAAAACCCTGGTGTGTCTGATTGAACTTAAGGCACCGCTATAGAGAGGTTCAAAACATGGCTGTCAAACACCGAGACTGAGAGGGGCTGAATCACCTGACTGACTGGCTTGGGCCCTGTGGGAGACTGTCTAGTCCCGAACCATCTGTCTGCCACTGTGTCTCTCTGCCACTGTCTGTCTGTCTGTTGCTATGTCTTTCTCTCTCTCTGATGCTATGTCTCTGCCTCTGTCGCTATGTCTTTCTGTCTCTGCCTCTGTCGCTATGTCTTTCTGTCTCTGCCTCTGTCGCTATGTCTTTCTGTCTCTGCCTCTGTCGCTATGTCTTTCTGTCTCTGCCTCTGTCGCTATGTCTTTCTGTCTCTGCCTCTGTCGCTATGTCTTTGTCTCTGTCTGTCACTGTCTGTCTCTGTCGCTATGTCTTTCTGCCTCTTTCTCTCTGCTTCTGTCAGTCACTCTGCCTCTTTCTCTCTGCTTCTGTCAGTCACTCTGCCTCTTTCTCTCTGCCTCCGTTTCTCTCTCTCATTCATATCGTTTCACAACACTGAGTATTGGACAGTGTTATTGAATAACTCTGTGTTTGCTTCAGTTTGTCTTATTGCATATTTGACATTTTTGTCTGTGGATATTTCATGTCAGAGCAGCATTGATTTTTATCTTCCTTGCTCCAGCTAGGGGGACATGTCTCGGTGCTTATGAGCCAGCAGCAGTGTGATCGTCTCGGCTCTCACGCTCAACAAACCATTTAGAATTAGGCTTTTAAGGGATTATGTGATCAATAAGAAGATGAATTAAAAATTAATCTCTCTCTCTCTCTAGGCTGTATTTCTCTCACATCTCCAATGTTTAATATAGGATACAGTCACACTGCAAGTTTGCCTGCTTTCGTATCGCTGCCATTTTGAAGTAGTAATCTACTCTGTTGTGTGTCGTGAACGCAGACTGTCACAAAGGCGTTGTGTCTCTTTGTGTTCTGGCTGCACCACTATGTAAGGAAACAAAGATATTATCATTTTAAGGCCTTTTTTATTATTTTTGTTTCGTTTTTTTTCGTTAGAGAGATGACGGTTCAGGCGACACTGACCTGGATGGCCAGAACAAGTAGGTTCAACTGATGTACTGCTTTAATAAACAGGTCTCTTCCTCTCTCTGCTGCTGACGACAAGAGGCCCTAAAACTGTCTGTTTGAGCCGCTCTCGGCCTAACTGGTAACATGGTAGTGTGTTACTCAGTGTGTTTAATAAACAGGTCTCTTCCTCTCTCTACTGCTGACGACAAGAGGCCCTAAAACTGTCTGGTTGAGCCGCTCTCGGCCTGACTGGTAACATGGTAGTGTTGTTACTCAGTGTGTTTTGATCAAACGACAGCCCTGTTTAAACAAGGGACCCACTTCACATGGCTCAGAGTGGGGTCACAACGTGGTGTTATCATGACATTCGATTAACTCTGGACTAGCTTCTGTTGAAACAAGAGAACCAGTTAGATTGTGTTCCAGCCTGGGCCCGTTGGTCAGTAAGGTGAAGGAGTACCAGGTAGTTTATATTGATATATATATATATATATATATTGTTTTCCAGCCTGGGCCCGTTGGTCAGTAAGGTGAAGGAGTACCAGGTGGAGACTATAGTGGACACACTGTGTACCAACATGCTGGCAGACAAGGAGCAGCTCCGAGACATCTCCAGCATCGGACTGAAGACGGTCATAGGAGAACTGCCCCCGGCGTCCAGCGGTAAGTACCACCCTGACCTCTGACCTCTGTACCCCGATCACTTTTCCACTAGACACGGGCTTTCACAAAGCTGATCTTGGATCAGTTTTTCCTTCTCTTTTTATGGTGTTGTAGTGTGTTGGGTAATGAACTGATGGACTATCCCCTCTAGTGATGGTGTTGTAGTGTGTTGGGTAATGATCTGATGGACTATCCCCTCTAGTGATGGTGTTGTAGGTAATGAACTGATGGACTATCCCCTCTAGTGATGGTGTTATGGGTAATGATCTGATGGACTATCCCCTCTAGTGATGGTGTTGTAGGTAATGAACTGATGGACTATCCCCTCTAGTGATGGTGTTATAGGTAATGAACTGATGGACTATCCCCTCTAGTGATGGTGTTGTAGGTAATGAACTGATGGACTATCCCCTCTAGTGATGGTGTTATAGGTAATGATCTGATGGACTATCCCCTCTAGTGATGGTGTTATAGGTAATGAACTGATGGACTATCCCCTCTAGTGATGGTGTTATAGGTAATGAACTGAGGGACTATCCCCTCTAGTGATGGTGTTATAGGTAATGAACTGAGGGACTATCCCCTCTAGTGATGGTGTTATGGGTAATGAACTGATGGACTATCCCCTCTAGTGATGGTGTTATGGGTAATGAACTGATGGACTATCCCCTCTAGTGATGGTGTTATGGGTAATGAACTGATGGACTATCCCCTCTAGTGATGGTGTTATAGGTAATGAACTGATGGACTATCCCCTCTAGTGATGGTGTTATGGGTAATGAACTGATGGACTATCCCCTCTAGTGATGGTGTTATGGGTAATGAACTGAGGGACTATCCCCTCTAGTGATGGTGTTATGGGTAATGAACTGAGGGACTATCCCCTCTAGTGATGGTGTTATAGGTAATGAACTGATGGACTATCCCCTCTAGTGATGGTGTTATGGGTAATGAACTGATGGACTATCCCCTCTAGTGATGGTGTTGTAGTGTGTTAGGTAATGGACTGATGGACTATCCCCTCTAGTGATGGTGTTATGGGTAATGAACTGATGGACTATCCCCTCTAGTGATGGTGTTATGGGTAATGAACTGATGGACTATCCCCTCTAGTGATGGTGTTATAGGTAATGAACTGATGGACTATCCCCTCTAGTGATGGTGTTATGGGTAATGATCTGATGGACTATCCCCTCTAGTGATGGTGTTATGGGTAATGATCTGATGGACTATCCCCTCTAGTGATGGTGTTGTAGTGTGTTAGGTAATGAACTGATGGACTATCCCCTCTTGCTAGATGTCCTCCTTATATCCTGGTTAATCTCCAGCTGTGTTCAGGCCTTTCCCAGTCATGTGGAGGGAGACATGGAGAAGAGAGCATCTGTTAACAGCCTAGCTGCTTCCCCATCACCTTCAGGCATCAGCCATCTTGGCTGACAGCAGTATGACTCATTTAGCTCACTCAGCCTCTTTCTGTCGCTCTCTGTCTTTCTCCTCTCCTCTCCAACCCCCTCCACCTGTTTCTCTCCCTCTCTCTCCTCTCCAACCTCCTCCCCCTGTTTCTCTCCCTCCTCTCCAACCCCCTCCCCCTGTTTCTCTCCCTCCTCTCCAACCCCCTCCCCCTGTTTCTCTCCCTCCTCTCCAACCCCCTCCCCCTGTTTCTCTCTCTCCTCTCCAACCTCCTCCCCCTGTTTCTCTCCAACCTCCTCCCCCTGTTTCTCTCTCTCCTCTCCACCCCCTCTCTCCTCTACCCCTCCGTCTCTCCTCTCCTCCACCCCTCCGTCTCTCCTCCACCTCTCCTCTCCTCCCCCCCCAGGCTCGGCCCTGGCTGCCAGTGTGTGTAAAAAGATCACAGGCCGTCTGACCAGTGCCATCGCCAAGCAGGAGGATGTGTCAGTTCAGCTGGAGGCTCTGGACATCATGGCTGACATGCTCTGCAGGTTGGTGTGTGTTCTCCACTGTCTGACTGTTGGGGTGTGTTCTCCACTGTCTGACTGTTGGTGTGTGTGTGTGTGTTCTCCACTGTCTGACTGTTGGTGTGTGTGTTCTCCACTGTCTGACTGTTGGTCTGAACCCAGGTTGGTGTGTGTTCTCCACTGTCTGACTGCTGGTGTGTGTGTTCTCCACTGTCTGACTGCTGGTCTGGACCCAAGTTGGTGTGTGTGTGTGTTCTCCACTGTCTGACCGCTGGTCTTGACCCAGGTTGGTGTGTGTTCTCCACTGTCTGACCGCTGGTCTGAACCCATTATAGACTATAGATGGCCCTTTGTCATTGGATTACTTTATTAGTCAATT
>NC_048585.1:4408117-4438117 GCF_013265735.2 Oncorhynchus mykiss
AACTTTACATCCGGTAGCTACTAGCTATACTTGTAACTTTACATCCGGTAGCTACTAGCTATACTTGTAACTTTACATCCGGTAGCTACTAGCTATACTTGTAACTTTACATCCGGTAACTACTAGCTATACTTGTAACTTTACATCCGGTAGCTACTAGCTATGCTTGTGTAACTTTACATCCGGTAGCTACTAGCTATGCTTGTGTCACTTTACATCCGGTAGCTACTAGCTATGCTTGTGTCACTTTACATCCGGTAGCTACTAGCTATGCTTGTGTCACTTTACATCCGGTAGCTACTAGCTATGCTTGTGTCACTTTACATCCGGTAGCTACTAGCTATGCTTGTGTCACTTTACATCCGGTAGCTACTAGCTATGCTTGTGTCACTCTACATCCGGTAGCTACTAGCTATACTTGTTACTTTACATTGGGTAGCTATGCTTGTATAACTTTTATGAGCTGGGTTTGCCTGTCTTCGCAATTTAGTTTATGCTCGTTTGCGCTCCTTAGCATTTAGCGATGTGATTTCGCTATTACTTGTCCTAATTTTGTTAGCATTCTGGTAGCAGAGACCCAATGGGCTTTTCTTTTAGCGCCCCCTTGTGTGCTATGTCGGTAATAGTGTAAATCCCGGGATGGCGGATGAACGGTATGACTGTATAGAAATCTGTATACCGCCCAAGCCTGCTCTCAGCCTGCTCTCAGCCTACTATCAAGGTTTTACACCTTTATTTACATCCCCCTCAGGGACAATCAAGAAAGGTATTGCCACATCTCTAATAATAACCTCCTCCACTTGTTAAGAAGAGGAATATAGGACTCTTCATCACTTCAGGAGATGTGTGTGTATATATATATATATATATATATATATATATGACTCTTCATCACTTCAGGAGAGACCTATATAACTCTTCATCACTTCAGGAGAGACCTATATAACTCTTCATCACTTCAGGAGAGACCTATAGGACTCTTCATCACTTCAGGAGAGACCTATAGGACTCTTCATCACTTCAGGAGATACGTGTGTGTGTTTGTATATATATATATATATATATATATATATATATATATATATATATATATATATATATATATATATATATATATATATATATATATATATATATATATATATATATATATATATATATATATATATATATGACTCTTCATCACTTCAGAAGAGACCTATAGGACTCGTCTCTTCAGCGATCTGCCTCCGTGTGAGAGAAGTTAGAACTAGTTCTATCTATTAAATGTGTCTTCCATTTTCAGGAGTCTTACTGTGTGCAGAATAACCCCCAGTTGTAAGTCCCCACTGCACTGACACGGTTAGTGTGTCGTTTGTTGCTTTGACTGTAAGAGCTCAGCCAGAAAGACAATCTGTTGCTTGGCCACGCATGAGCACTGTGAAATAAACATAGAATAATGGACTAAATATTGAAGGCAGCCAGCCTCCCTCCCTCTGTCTCCCCTCTCTCTCTCCTCCCCTCTCCCTCCCTCTGTCTCTCTCCCTCCCTCTGTCTCTCTCCCTCCCTCTGTCTCTCTCCCTGCCTCGGTCTCCCCTCTGTCTCTCCCTCCCCCTGCCTCTGTCTCTCCCTCCCCCTGCCTCTGTCTCACCCTCCCCCTGCCTCTGTCTCTCCCTCCCCCTGCCTCTGTCTCTCTCTCTCCCTCCCTCTGTCTCTCTCCCTCCCTCTGTCTCTCTCCCTCCCTCTGTCTCTCTCCCTGCCTTGTTATGAGACTGAATGTTATTATCTACAGTCTGAATGGAGGACTGCTATTGGAGCAGGTACTGCTAGCTGCTTTCAGCAGGCCTCCTGTCATTACATCTACTATAGCTGATAGAGATGGCTCTCTGTCCTTGTCATTACCTCTACTACAGCTCTTAGAGATGGCTCTCTGTCCTTGTCATTACATCTACTACAGCTGATAGAGATGGCTCTCTGTCCCCTTCCTCCTCTCTCTCCTCTCTGTCCCCTTCCTCCTCTCTGTCCCCTTCCTCCCCTCTCTCCTCTCTGTCCCCTTCCTCCCCTCTCTCCTCTCTGTCCTCTCCCTCCTCTCTGTCCCCTTCCTCCTCTCTGTCCCCTTCCTCCTCTCTGTCCCCTTCCTCCTCTCTGTCCCCTTCCTCCTCTCTCTCCTCTCTGTCCCCTTCCTCCCCTCTCTCCTCTCTGTCCTCTCCCTCCTCTCTGTCCTCTCCCTCCTCTCTGTCCCCTTCCTCCTCTGTCCCCTTCCTCCTCTCTGTCCCCTTCCTCCTCCTCTCTGTCCCCTTCCTCCCCTTCCTCCTCTCTGTCCCCTTCCTCCTCTCTGTCCCCTTCCTCCTCTCTGTCCCCTTCCTCCTCTCTGTCCCCTTCCTCCTCTCTGTCCCCTTCCTCCTCTCTGTCCCCTTCCTCCCCTTCCTCCTCTCTGTCCCCTTCCTCCTCTCTGTCCCCTTCCTCCTCTCTGTCCCCTTCCTCCTCTCTGTCCCCTTCCTCCTCTCTTCCCTGACTCACACACTCTCTGGTTGTCGTGTCTCTCCACCAACCATAGTGTATGCTCCCAGAATGCTGAAGTATTTCATTTATAAAGTGGCTGTTGACAACGAGTGTTTTTTTGGAGCCCGGAGTGTTGCTCGTATCTTCTACAGCACTAAGCTTTAGCACAGTTTGCCAGTCATCCATAAATCATATTCCTACTTATTCCTATTGGCTGCTTCCTTTAATAATGAATGGTGCTGACTGACTGGCTGTGTGTAGCTAGCTTGTAAACAGGCCCAGGGCAGCACAGTGTTGGGACTGGTCTCATCAGGCCCAGGGCAGCACAGTGTTGGGACTAGCCTCCTAGTCTCATCAGGCCCAGGGCAGCACAGTGTTGGGACTAGCCTCCTAGTCTCATCAGGCCCAGGGCAGCACAGTGTTGGGACTAGCCTCATCAGGCCCAGGGCAGCACAGTGTTGGGACTAGTCTCATCAGGCCCAGGGCAGTACAGTGTTGGGACTGGTCTCATCAGGCCCAGGGCAGCACAGTGTTGGGACTAGCCTCCTAGTCTCATCAGGCCCAGGGCAGCACAGTGTTGGGACTAGCCTCCTAGTCTCATCAGGCCCAGGGCAGCACAGTGTTGGGACTAGTCTCATCAGGCCCAGGGCAGCACAGTGTTGGGACTGGTCTCATCAGGCCCAGGGCAGCACAGTGTTGGGACTGGTCTCATCAGGCCCAGGGCAGCACAGTGTTGGGACTGGTCTCATCAGGCCCAGGGTAGCACAGTGTTGGAACTAGCCTCGTGGTCTCATCAGGCCCAGGGCAGCACAGTGTTGGGACTGGTCTCATCAGGCCCAGGGCAGCACAGTGTTGGGACTGGTCTCATCAGGCCCAGGGTAGCACAGTGTTGTGACTAGCCTCGTGGTCTCATCAGGCCCAGGGCAGCACAGTGTTGGGACTAGCCTCATCAGGTCCAGGGCAGCACAGTGTTGGGACTAGCCTCATCACGTCCAGGGCAGCACAGTGTTGGGACTAGCCTCATCAGGCCCAGGGCAGCACAGTGTTGGGACTAGCCTCCTAGCCTGTGATGATTGAGTGTATCTCTGTCAAACTTCACAGGTCAAATCTCATTGGAAGGATTTGAGGTTAGGCCCTGGAACAACCATGTGATGACAGTATTGTTTGTGGTCGTCATGTGGTCGTCAGGTGGTCGGTCTAGACTAGTAGATGTGCTGTGTGTAACCTGTGTTTGAGATGTGGTAGCCAGGTGGTCGTCAGGTGGTAGCCAGGTGGTCTCTCTAGACTAGTAGCTGTGCTGTGTGTAACCTGTGTTTGAGATGTGGTCGTCAGGTGGTCTCTCTAGACTAGTAGATGTGCTGTGTGTAACCTGTGTTTGAGATGTGGTCGTCAGGTGGTCGCTCTAGACTAGTAGCTGTGCTGTGTGTAACCTGTGTTTGAGATGTGGTCGTCAGGTGGTCGCTCTAGACTAGTAGCTGTGCTGTGTGTAACCTGTGTTTGAGATGTGGTAGTCAGGTGGTCTCTCTAGACTAGTAGATGTGCTGTGTGTAACCTGTGTTTGAGATGTGGTAGTCAGGTGGTCTCTCTAGACTAGTAGCTGTGCTGTGTGTAACCTGTGTTTGAGATGTGGTAGTCAGGTGGTCTCTCTAGACTAGTAGCTGTGCTGTGTGTAACCTGTGTTTGAGATGTGGTAGTCAGGTGGTCTCTCTAGACTAGTAGCTGTGCTGTGTGTAACCTGTGTTTGAGATGTGGTAGTCAGGTGGTCTCTCTAGACTAGTAGCTGTGCTGTGTGTAACCTGTGTTTGAGATGTGGTAGTCAGGTGGTCTCTCTAGACTAGTAGATGTGCTGTGTGTAACCTGTGTTTGAGATGTTGGTGTTTTCTACCAGCTAATGTAACTATTGTCATTCGTTCTAATACTTAACACAGTCTAGCAGCAGTTATTATCTAACCTCACATTCCCACCGCCCTTTGACCCCTGACCTTTTTTTTTTTTTTTTTTACAGGAAGTGATGACGAGTACAGCGACGACGACGACATGAGCTGGAAGGTTCGCCGTGCGGCCGCCAAGTGTCTGGACGCCGTGGTCAGCACACGTCACGAGATGCTGCCTGAGTTCTACCGGACCGTGTCGCCCGCGCTCATCGCCCGCTTCAAGGCACACACACACACACACACACACTCACACTACCTCTGTGCTCCTCTAGGTCTACATCTTCCAGGGAGTTTTACCTAGCCGTTGGGCATCTGTTTTGTGTTTGTTTGTTTGCTCTCTGAGTCGAGGCAGAGTTACTAAAAAGTAAAAGCACTTTGATATCAACAGTTGTCACAAAAAGGGCTTTTATCAATACAATTTGATTGGCTGATGTATTGATTGTAGGAGCGGGAGGAGAACGTGAAGGCTGATGTATTGATTGGTGGATTGTAGGAGCGGGAGGAGAACGTGAAGGCTGATGTATTGATTGTAGGAGCGGGAGGAGAACGTGAAGACTGATGTATTGATTGATGTATTGATTGTAGGAGCGGGAGGAGAACGTGAAGACTGATGTATTGATTGATGTATTGATTGTAGGAGCGGGAGGAGAACGTGAAGGCTGATGTATTGATTGGTGGATTGTAGGAGCGGGAGGAGAACGTGAAGGCTGATGTATTGATTGATGTATTGATTGTAGGAGCGGGAGGAGAACGTGACGGCTGATGTATTGATTGGTGGATTGTAGGAGCGGGAGGAGAACGTGAAGGCTGATGTATTGATTGTAGGAGCGGGAGGAGAACATGAAAGCTGATGTATTGATTGGTGGATTGTAGGAGCGGGAGGAGAACGTGAAGACTGATGTATTGATTGATGTATTGATTGTAGGAGCGGGAGGAGAACGTGAAGGCTGATGTATTGATTGGTGGATTGTAGGAGCGGGAGGAGAACGTGAAGGCTGATGTATTGATTGATGTATTGATTGTAGGAGCGGGAGGAGAACGTGAAGGCTGATGTATTGATTGATGTATTGATTGTAGGAGCGGGAGGAGAACGTGAAGGCCGATGTATTGATTGATGTATTGATTGTAGGAGCGGGAGGAGAACGTGAAGGCTGATGTATTGATTGGTGGATTGTAGGAGCGGGAGGAGAACGTGAAGGCTGATGTATTGATTGTAGGAGCGGGAGGAGAACGTGAAGGCCGATGTATTGATTGGTGGATTGTAGGAGCGGGAGGAGAACGTGAAGACTGATGTATTGATTGTAGGAGCGGGAGGAGAACGTGAAGACTGATGTATTGATTGATGTATTGATTGTAGGAGCGGGAGGAGAACGTGAAGGCTGATGTATTGATTGGTGGATTGTAGGAGCGGGAGGAGAACGTGAAGGCTGATGTATTGATTGATGTATTGATTGTAGGAGCGGGAGGAGAACGTGACGGCTGATGTATTGATTGGTGGATTGTAGGAGCGGGAGGAGAACGTGAAGGCTGATGTATTGATTGTAGGAGCGGGAGGAGAACATGAAAGCTGATGTATTGATTGGTGGATTGTAGGAGCGGGAGGAGAACGTGAAGGCTGATGTATTGATTGTAGGAGCGGGAGGAGAACGTGAAGGCTGATGTATTGATTGATGTATTGATTGTAGGAGCGGGAGGAGAACGTGAAGGCCGATGTATTGATTGATGTATTGATTGTAGGAGCGGGAGGAGAACGTGAAGGCTGATGTATTGATTGATGTATTGATTGTAGGAGCGGTAGGAGATCGTGAAGGCTGATGTATTGATTGATGTATTGATTGTAGGAGCGGGAGGAGAACGTGAAGGCCGATGTATTGATTGATGTATTGATTGTAGGAGCGGGAGGAGAACGTGAAGGCTGATGTATTGATTGGTGGATTGTAGGAGCGGGAGGAGAACGTGAAGGCTGATGTATTGATTGTAGGAGCGGGAGGAGAACGTGAAGGCCGATGTATTGATTGGTGGATTGTAGGAGCGGGAGGAGAACGTGAAGGCTGATGTATTGATTGTAGGAGCGGGAGGAGAACATGAAAGCTGATGTATTGATTGGTGGATTGTAGGAGCGGGAGGAGAACGTGAAGGCTGATGTATTGACTGATGTATTGATTGTAGGAGCGGGAGGAGAACGTGAAGGCTGACGTGTTCCATGCCTACCTGTCGTTGCTGAAGCAGACACGTCCTGCTCAGAGCTGGCTGTGTGACCCAGATGCCATGGAACAGGGAGAGACTCCACTCACCATGCTGCAGAACCAGGTAAAACACACAGAGAGAGAGAGCGAGAGGCACCGCCCAGACCTTAAGCTCTACAAGCCAATGGTGGGTGAGGTTCTTTTAGCCAAGGATCCTAAATATGTGCCGTGTGATATTTCATAAATACACATTTTCGGGCTGTTTTGGCATGTTCCCTACTAGCCTGGTCTTAATGGTACTACCTGGTTACCTGTATTAATGATACTACCTGGTTACCTGTTTTAATGATACTACCTGGTTACCTGTATTAATGATACTACCTGGTTACTTGTATTAATGGTACTACCTGGTTACCTGTATTAATGGTACTACCTGGTTACCTGTATTAATGGTACTACCTGGTTACCTGTATTAATGGTACTACCTGGTTACCTGTATTAATGATACTACCTGGTTACCTGTATTAATGGTACTACCTGGTTACCTGTATTAATGGTACTACCTGGTTACCTGTATTAATGGTACTACCTGGTTACCTGTATTAATGGTACTACCTGGTTACCTGTATTAATGGTACTACCTGGTTACCTGTATTAATGGTACTACCTGGTTACCTGTATTAATGGTACTACCTGGTTACCTGTATTAATGGTACTACCTGGTTACCTGTATTAATGGTACTACCTGGTTACCTGTATTAATGGTACTACCTGGTTACCTGTATTAATGATACTACCTGGTTACATGTATTAATGGTACTACCTGGTTACCTGTATTAATGGTACTACCTGGTTACCTGTATTAATGATACTACCTGGTTACCTGTATTAATGGTACTACCTGGTTACCTGTATTAATGGTACTATCTGGTTACCTGTATTAATGGTACTACCTGGTTACCTGTATTAATGCATCACACCAATGTCATACTCCTATGTTAATACACACACACACACACACACACACACACACACAGACAGAGTAGTATGTCTATCTCCTAGTGGTAGTTCTAGTATGTATTAGTCAGTATGTCCATATCTCCTAGTGGTAGTATGTATTAGTCAGTATGTCTATATCTCCTAGTGGTAGTATGTATTAGTCAGTGTGTATTAGTCAGTATGTCTATATCTCCTAGTGGTAGTATGTATTAGTCAGTATATCTATATCTCCTAGTGGTAGTTCTAGTATGTATTAGTCAGTATATCTATATCTCCTAGTGGTAGTATGTATTAGTCAGTATGTATTAGTCAGTGGTATATCTATATCTCCTAGTGGTAGTATGTATTAGTCAGTATATCTATATCTCCTAGTGGTAGTATGTATTAGTCAGTGGTATGTCTATATCTCCTAGTGGTAGTTCTAGTATGTATTAGTCAGTATATCTATATCTCCTAGTGGTAGTATGTATTAGTCAGTGGTATGTCTATATCTCCTAGTGGTAGTATGTATTAGTCAGTATATCTATATCTCCTAGTGGTAGTATGTATTAGTCAGCATATCTATATCTCCCTGTGGTAGTATGTATTAGTCAGTATATCTATATCTCCTAGTGGTAGTATGTATTAGTCAGTGGTATATCTATATCTCCTAGTGGTAGTATGTATTAGTCAGTATGTATTAGTCAGTATATCTATATCTCCTAGTGGTAGTATGTATTAGTCAGTGGTATGTCTATATCTCCTAGTGGTAGTATGTATTAGTCAGTATATCTATATCTCCTAGTGGTAGTATGTATTAGTCAGTGGTATGTCTATATCTCCTAGTGGTAGTATGTATTAGTCAGTGGTATGTCTATATCTCCTAGTGGTAGTTCTAGTATGTATTAGTCAGTATATCTATATCTCCTAGTGGTAGTATGTATTAGTCAGTGGTATGTCTATATCTCCTAGTGGTAGTATGTATTAGTCAGTATGTATACATCTCCTAGTGGTATTATGTATTAGTCAGTATGTATTAGTCAGTATATCTATATCTCCTAGTGGTAGTTCTAGTATGTATTAGTCAGTATGTCTATATCTCCTAGTGGTAGTATGTATTAGTCAGTGTGTATTAGTCAGTATGTATTAGTCAGTATGTGTTAGTCAGTATGTGTTAGTCAGCATGTGTTAGTCAGCATGTGTTAGTCAGCATGTGTTAGTCAGCATGTGTTAGTCAGCATGTGTTAGTCAGCATGTGTTAGTCAGCATGTGTTAGTCAGCATGTGTTAGTCAGTATGTATTAGTCAGTGGTATGTCTATATCTCCTAGTGGTAGTATGTATTAGTCAGTGGTATGTCTATCTCCTAGTGGTAGTATGTATTAGTCAGTGGTATGTCTATATCTCCTAGTGGTAGTATGTATTAGTCAGTATATCTATATCTCCTAGTTGTAGTATGTATTAGTCAGCATGTGTTAGTCAGCATGTGTTAGTCAGCATGTGTTAGTCAGCATGTGTTAGTCAGCATGTGTTAGTCAGTATGTGTTAGTCAGTGGTATGTCTATATCTCCTAGTGGTAGTATGTATTAGTCAGTATGTATTAGTCAGTATGTATTAGTCAGTGGTATGTCTATATCTCCTAGTGGTAGTATGTATTAGTCAGTATATCTATATCTCCTAGTTGTAGTATGTATTAGTCAGTATGTCTATATCTCCTAGTGGTAGTATGTATTAGTCAGTGGTATGTCTATATCTCCTAGTGGTAGTATGTATTCGTCAGTATGTATTAGTCAGTGGCATGTCTATCTCCTAGTGGTAGTATGTATTAGTTAGTATATCTATATCTCCTAGTTGTAGTATGTATTAGTCAGTATGTATTAGTCAGTGGTATGTCTATATCTCCTAGTGGTAGTATGTATTAGTCAGTATATCTATATCTCCTAGTTGTAGTATGTATTAGTCAGTATGTATTAGTCAGTATGTATTAGTCGGTATATCTAGATCTCCTAGTGGTAGTTGTAGTATGTAATAGTCAGTATGTATTAGTCAGTATGTATTGGTCAGTGGTATGTCTGATATTTCTCCCTCCCTCCGGGTGCTGCTGCAGGTGCCAATGATCGTTAAGGCCCTGCATAAGCAGATGAAGGAGAAAAGTGTCAAGACACGACAGTGCTGCTTCAACATGCTGACGGAGCTGGTCAACGTGCTGCCTGGAGCCCTCACACAACATATCCCTGTCCTCGTACCAGGTAGGATACTACCCTAACCCTGGAGGCCTCACACAACATATCCCTGTCCTCGTACCAGGTAGGATACTACCCTAACCCTGGAGCCTCACACAACATATCCCTGTCCTCGTACCAGGTAGGATACTACCCTAACCCTGGAGCCTCACACAACATATCCCTGTCCTCGTACCAGGTAGGATACTACCCTAACCCTGGAGGCCTCACACAACATATCCCTGTCCTCGTACCAGGTAGGTTACTACCCTAACCCTGGAGCCCTCACACAACATATCCCTGTCCTCGTACCAGGTAGGATACTACCCTAACCCTGGAGCCTCACACAACATATCCCTGTCCTCGTACCAGGTAGGTTACTACCCTAACCCTGGAGCCCTCACACAACATATCCCTGTCCTCGTACCAGGTAGGTTACTACCCTAACCCTGGAGCCTCACACAACATATCCCTGTCCTCGTACCAGGTAGGTTACTACCCTAACCCTGGAGCCTCACACAACATATCCCTGTCCTCGTACCAGGTAGGTTACTACCCTAACCCTGGAGCCTCACACAACATATCCCTGTCCTCGTACCAGGTAGGATACTACCCTAACCCTGGAGCCTCACACAACATATCCCTGTCCTCGTACCAGGTAGGATACTACCCTAACCCTGGAGCCTCACACAACATATCCCTGTCCTCGTACCAGGTAGGATACTACCCTAACCCTGGAGCCTCACACAACATATCCCTGTCCTCGTACCAGGTAGGATACTACCCTAACCCTGGAGCCTCACACAACATATCCCTGTCCTCGTACCAGGTAGGATACTACCCTAACCCTAACCCTTATTAGCTACACCACCCCGTTCATAAAAATGTTTTGCTTTTACAGACAGTGAGTCATGTGGCTGTGGCTTCCTATATAAAGCACACAGTCATCAAGACATTCAGTTACTCTTCCATTAGAATAGGTAACCTACTATATAAAGCAGGCAGGCATCAAGGCATTCAGTTACTGTTCCATTAGAATGGGTAACCTACTATATAAAGCAGGCAGGCATTGAGGCATTCAGTTACTGTTCCATTAGAATAACCTAAGGTGTGACGGTTCTAGTATCTCAAATGGCCTCCTGGAATTTTCACGCACGTCAGTGTCTAGGGTTTACAGAGAACAGTGCGACAAACGAAAACACCACAGGCAGTCCTGTGGGTGGGAACAGCTCGTTGATGAGATGTCCAAGGAGGATTACAAGAATCATGCAAGCTAACAGGCAAACAGGAAAATAACGGCTCAGAACTCACAACTTGTCGGTCCTTGTCACCGATTGGCTATTGCAGCAGACGACCACCCTGGGTTCCTATCAGCTAAAAACAAGAAAAAGCTGCTCCAGTGGGCAGGCCATCACCAACACTGGACAATTGAAGAGTGGAAAACACCAATTTGAGCAATGTTTCAGTGCCCTGAAGAATTCAGGCTGTTCTGGAGGCAGAGGGGGGTCTGACTCGGTACTAGATGGGTGTACTGAATGTGAATCTGAAATTGGTCACTCACACACACACACACACACACACACACACACACACACACACACACACACACACACACACACACACACACACACACGAGAGGCTGGACGCAGCGTTGGATCAGCTACATAGCTACATTTGCCCTGGAGTATCTCTTGCTCAAGGGCACAATGGCAGTAGTTGGCACCCCGAGATTCTGATCTCACTCCTGCCAGACTTTTACCCCAGGCTAGCCTGGGCTCTCACCCAACATCTCTGTGCTGGTCCCAGGAACAAAGCTCCTGCCCCTGGGCATGTTCTTCAGCCTCATCCATCTGGTCTGGAGGTCACTCTCTCTCGCTGACGGAGGCTGACCGACTCAGACTGTTTTTGGGTTCTTATGAAGCTATGACATTAAATGCCTTTCACGTCTTAGTGGAATGAGAGTTATTGAGTTGACAGGAAATATGCTGAAGTAGAAAGTGAATTATTTGACCGACGTGTTACACTAGAGGAATAGATTGATTGATATCTAACAAAGTCCTGAGGCGTGGTTCTAGGGCTCAGGTCCTCCGAGAGAGAGAAAGAAAGAAGGAATTAGAGCGAGCATACTTAAATTCACACAGGACACCGGATAAGACAGGAGAAGTACTCCAGATATAACAAACTGACCCTAGCCCCCCGACACATGAACTACTGCAGCATAAATACTGGAGGCTGAGACCGGAGGGATCAGGAGACACTGTGGCCCCATCCGATGATACCCCCAGAACAGGGCCAAACAGGAGGGATATAACCCCACCCACTTTGCCAAAGCACAGCCCCCACACCACTAGAGGGGTAGCTTCAACCACCAACTTACCATCCTGAGACAAGGCCGAGTATGAAATAGCCCTAGTAAGCCAGTGACTCAGCCCGTTATAGGGTTAGAGGCAGCGAATCCCAGTGGAGAGAGCGGAACCGGCCAGGCAGAGACAGCAAGGGTGGTTCGTTGCTCCAGAGCCTTTCTGTTCACCTCCACACTCCTGGGCCAGACAACACTCAATCATATGACCCACTGAAGAGATGAGTCTTCAGTAAAGACTTAAAGGTTGAGACCGAGTTTGCATCTCTCACATGGGTAGGCAGACCGTTCCATAAAAATGGAGCTCTATAGGAGAAAGCCCTGCCTCCAGCTGTTTGCTTAGAAATTCTAGGGACAAATAGGAGGGCCTGAGTCTTGTGACCGTAGCGTACGTGTAGGTATGTACGGCAGGACCAAATCAGAGAGATAGGTAGGAGCAAGCCCATGTAATGTTTTGTAGGTTAGCAGTAAAACCTTGAAATCAGCCCTTGCTTTGACAGGAAGCCGGTGTAGAGAGGCTAGCACTGGAGTAATATGATCAACATTTTTTGGTTCTAGTCAGGATTCTAGCAGCCGTATTTAGCTCTAACTGAAGTTTATTTAGTGCTTTATCCAGGTAGCCAAAAAGTAGAGCATTGCAGTAGTCTAACCTAGCAGTAACAAAAGCATGGATTAATTTTTCTGCATCATTTTTGGACAGAAAGTTTCTGATTTTTGCACTGTTACGTAGATGGGGAAAAAAAACTGTCCTTGAAACATTCTTGATATGTTCTTCAAAAGAGAGATCAGGGTCCAGAGTAACGCCGAGGTCCTTCACAGTTTTATTTGAGACGACTGTACAACCATTAAGATTAATTGTCAGATTCAACAGAAGATCTCTTTGTTTCTTGGGACCCTAGAGGATTAGATGGATTGGTAGTAGTTTTGCATGTTGTTATTGTAGGTTGCAGCCATAGTGTCTTTCCCTTTAGACAAACACAGGTGATTTGTCACGGCTGGTTCAGAGGATTAGATAGATTGGTAGTTTTGCATGTTGTTAATGTAGGTTGCAGCCATAGTGTCTTTCCCTTTAGACAAACACAGGTGATATGTCACGGCTGGTTCAGAGGATTAGATAGATTGGTAGTTTTGCATGTTGTTAATGTAGGTTGCAGCCATAGTGTCTTTCCCTTTAGACAAACACAGGTGATATGTCACGGCTGGTTCAGAGGATTAGATAGATTGGTAGTTTTGCATGTTGTTATTGTAGGTTGCAGCCATAGTGTCTTTCCCTTTAGACAAACACAGGTGATTTGTCACGGCTGGTTCAGAGGATTAGATAGATTGGTAGTTTTGCATGTTGTTAATGTAGGTTGCAGCCATAGTGTCTTTCCCTTTAGACAAACACAGGTGATTTATCACGGCTGGTTCAGAGGATTAGATAGATTGGTAGTTTTGCATGTTGTTATTGTAGGTTGCAGCCATAGTGTCTTTCCCTTTAGACAAACACAGGTGATTTGTCACGGCTGGTTCAGAGGTAAATGGCATACGTCAAAAGGCAACAGAGAAGATTTAATAACTTGTTCTGTCCTTTCTAAATGACCTTTTTTGGGGAGAAACCCGTTTTTCCCGTTTCCCCCAATATGCTCCTCCTCCCCAATAGTACCAGTGCACTACTTCAGTACCCCACCGGTGATACAATGGGATTATTTAGGATCAATTACAACGAGAAGCTTTCTGGTTATTTTGTGTTTTCTCCTTCCCTGAATGCACCAGGGGAGTGGAGGATCTGAAAGAGGCTGGTCATCAGCCTGTTGTATTGACTCTCACTGGGAACCTTCTCCTGGTCGTATTGACTCTCTCTCCGGGAACCTTCCCCTGGTCGTATTGACACTCACTGGGAACCTTCCCCTGGTCGTATTGACGCTCACTGGGAACCTTCCCCTGGTCGTATTGACGCTCACTGGGAACCTTCCCCTGGTCGTATTGACGCTCACTGGGAACCTTCCCCTGGTCGTATTGACTCTCACTGGGAACCTTCCCCTGGTCGTATTGACTCTCTCACTGGGAACCTTCCCCTGGTCGTATTGACTCTCTCACTGGGAACCTTCCCCTGGTCGTATTGACTCTCTCACTGGGAACCTTCCCCTGGTCGCATTGACTCTCTCACTGGGAACCTTCCCCTGGTCGCATTGACTCTCTCACTGGGAACCTTCCCCTGGTCGCATTGACTCTCTCACCGGGAACCTTCCCCTGGTCGTATTGACTCTCTCACTGGGAACATTCCCCTGGCCGTATTGACTCTCTCACTGGGCACCTTCCCCCGGCCGTATTGACTCTCTCACCGGGCACCTCCCCCTGGTCGTATTGACTCTCTCTCACTGGGGGAACCTTCCCCCGGTCGTATTGACTCTCTCACTGGGGGAACCTTTCCCTGGTCGTATTGACTCTCTCACTGGGAACCTGGTCGTATTGACTCTCTCACTGGGAACCTTCCCCCGATCGTATTGACTCTCACTGGGAACCTTCCCCTGGTCGTATTGACTCTCACTGGGAACCTGGTCGTATTGACTCCCACTGGGAACCTGGTCGTATTGACTCTCACTGGGAACCTGGTCGTATTGACTCTCACTGGGAACCTGGTCGTATTGACTCTCACTGGGAACCTGGTCGTATTGACTCTCACTGGGAACCTGGTCGTATTGACTCTCACTGGGAACCTGGTCGTATTGACTCTCACTGGGAACCTGGCCGTATTGACTCTCACTGGGAACCTGGCCGTATTGACTCTCTCACTGGGGGAACCTTTTTATTTTTAGTAAAGAAGCTCTGTTTTATTTTCTGTTCCCTGAAACACGGTTCAGGTTTCTGACCTCACCAGCACCTCTTCTCTCTGCTGTTTCTCTTCTTTCCTTTTTAATATTCTAATTCATTGGGCCAGTTTCCCGGACACGCGTTCCACCCAGTCCTGGACTAAAAAGCACTTTCAATGGAGGAACGAGTCTAGGAATAGACTTCATCTGTGTCTGAGAAACCCTCCCTCCAATGTGCATATTGACTAAACTAACCTAATCTCCTCTCTCTCTCTCTCTCCTAACAGGAATCATCTTCTCTCTCAACGACAAGTCCAGCTCGTCCAACCTGAAGATCGATGCCCTGTCCTGTCTGTATGTGGTCCTGTGTAACCACCAGCCTCAAGTCTTCCACCCTCATGTCCAGGTGGGGTAATAGGACTGATGTTGATCACATCATGGATCATCAGCGCTCTTGAAATAGTCTCAGAACTCTCACTCACCCACAATGTTTTATTTATCTGTCAAATGTCTTTGTCAATTGTGAAGTGACACTTGAATAAACTTGTCTAACCTTTGACCTCCACAGGCCCTGGTGCCGCCCGTGGTGGCGTGTGTAGGAGACCCCTTCTATAAGATCACCTCCGAGGCCCTGCTGGTCAGCCAACAGCTGGTCAAGGTCATCAGGTAAGGTTATCTATTGTAATAATACACGTGTGTATTGATGTGTTCTCTTGTTTAGTAGAATAACTACACGGTTTACCAGAGGTAACTTCAGTTGAGTGTTGCTGTTTTTTTTAAAATTCTGTTTTAATCTGCTGCAACCTCGTGGCCCAGTATGGGACAATGAATCTTTTGTCAATGTGAAACCTTAGACCTCTGGACCAGCCGGAGAGGGACACCTTCGATGCTTCTCCCTACATCACTGACCTCTTCACCTGCACCATCAAACGCCTCAAGGCTGCCGACATCGACCAGGAAGTGAAAGAGAGGGCCATTTCCTGTATGGGTCAGATCATCTGTAACCTAGGAGACAGCCTGGGGGACGACCTCCCTGGGACGCTGCACATCTTCCTGGAGCGACTGAAGAATGAGATTACCAGACTGACGACGGTCAAGGCCCTCACGCTCATCGCAGGTCGGGAGGGGATGATGTTGAGAAGTCCATACGGCGAATTTTCAGAATCTGTTGAGGGCTGTTTGTTTACTAATAAATCAGTTTCCCTGCTAGATAGGTGTGTGTGTGTGTGTGTGTGTGTATATACTTTTCATACTTGCTCTCCTCCCTAATCACAGGCTCCACGTTGAAGATCGACCTTCGACCTATCCTCGACGAGGCGGTGCCCATCCTGGCGTCGTTCCTGCGTAAGAACCAGCGGGCGCTGAAACTGAGCACCCTGGCCGCGCTGGACATCCTGGTGAAGAACTACAGCGACAGCGTGACTCCGGCCATGATCGACGCCGTGCTGGCCGAGCTGCCGCCGCTGATCAGCGAGAGCGACATGCACGTGTCCCAGATGGTCATCAGCTTCCTGACCACCCTGGCCCGGGTCCACCCTCTCTCCCTGGCTAAGATCGGGGGGTCGTCCATCCTCTCGGAGCTCATCTCTCTGGTCAGGTCTCCTCTGCTGCAGGGAGGGGCCCTCAGTGCCATGCTAGAGTTCTTCCAGGTATCTATGGTTACCAGTTCCAGTTTGAACAGATAAGGGAATGATATCTAAATGTCTAGGACAGCGGGTAGATGAGTTCAATTGAGGTACTGTGTTCGTAAAATAGTTTGAGAACTGCTTGTAAAATCAGCTAAAAGATGATCAGGTTCTACTTGGTCTCTAGTAGATGATCAGGTAGCCCCTACTTTGTCCCTATAGTTAGGTCCTACTTTGTCCCTAATAGATGATCAGTTAGTTAGGTGCTACTTTGTCCCTAATAGATGATCAGTTAGTTAGGTGCTACTTTGTCCCTAGTAGATGATCAGGAAGTTAGGTCCTACTTTGTCCCTAGTAGATGATCAGGAAGTTAGGTCCTACTTTGTCCCTAATAGATGATCAGGTAGTTAGGGCTTACCTTGTCCCTAATAGATGATCAGGTAGTTAGGGCTTACCTTGTCCCTAATAGATGATCAGGTAGTTAGGGCTTACCTTGTCCCTAATAGATGATCAGGTAGTTAGGGCTTACCTTGTCCCTAATGGATGATCAGGTAGTTAGGGCTTACCTTGTCCCTAATAGATGATCAGGTAGTTAGGGCTTACCTTGTCCCTAATGGATGATCAGGTAGTTAGGGCTTACCTTGTCCCTAATGGATGATCAGGTAGTTAGGGCTTACCTTGTCCCTAATGGATGATCAGGTAGTTAGGGCTTACCTTGTCCCTAATAGATGATCAGGTAGTTAGGGCTTACCTTGTCCATAATGGATGATCAGGTAGTTAGGGCTTACCTTGTCCCTAATAGATGATCAGGTAGTTAGGGCTTACCTTGTCCCTAATAGATGATCAGGTAGTTAGGGCTTACCTTGTCCCTAATGGATGATCAGGTAGTTAGGGCTTACCTTGTCCCTAATAGATGATCAGGTAGTTAGGGCTTACCTTGTCCCTAATAGATGATCAGGTAGTTAGGGCTTACCTTGTCCCTAATGGATGATCAGGTAGTTAGGGCTTACCTTGTCCCTAATAGATGATCAGGTAGTTAGGGCTTACCTTGTCCCTAATGGATGATCAGGTAGTTAGGGCTTACCTTGTCCCTAATAGATGATCAGGTAGTTAGGGCTTACCTTGTCCCTAATAGATGATCAGGTAGTTAGGGCTTACCTTGTCCCTAATAGATGATCAGGTAGTTAGGGCTTACCTTGTCCCTAATGGATGATCAGGTAGTTAGGGCTTACCTTGTCCCTAATAGATGATCAGGTAGTTAGGGCTTACCTTGTCCCTAATAGATGATCAGGTAGTTAGGGCTTACCTTGTCCCTAATGGATGATCAGGTAGTTAGGGCTTACCTTGTCCCTAATAGATGATCAGGTAGTTAGGGCTTACCTTGTCCCTAATAGATGATCAGGTAGTTAGGGCTTACCTTGTCCCTAATAGATGATCAGGTAGTTAGGGCTTACCTTGTCCCTAATGGATGATCAGGTAGTTAGGGCTTACCTTGTCCCTAATGGATGATCAGGTAGTTAGGGCTTACCTTGTCCCTAATGGATGATCAGGTAGTTAGGGCTTACCTTGTCCCTAATGGATGATCAGGTAGTTAGGGCTTACCTTGTCCCTAATGGATGATCAGGTAGTTAGGGCTTACCTTGTCCCTAATGGATGATCAGGTAGTTAGGGCTTACCTTGTCCCTAATGGATGATCAGGTAGTTAGGGCTTACCTTGTCCCTAATGGATGATCAGGTAGTTAGGGCTTACCTTGTCCCTAATGGATGATCAGGTAGTTAGGGCTTACCTTGTCCCTAATGGATGATCAGGTAGTTAGGGCTTACCTTGTCCCTAATGGATGATCAGGTAGTTAGGGCTTACCTGGTCCCTAATGGATGATCAGGTAGTTAGGGCTTACCTTGTCCCTAATGGATGATCAGGTAGTTAGGGCTTACCTTGTCCCTAATGGATGATCAGGTAGTTAGGGCTTACCTTGTCCCTAATGGATGATCAGGTAGTTAGGGCTTACCTTGTCCCTAATGGATGATCAGGTAGTTAGGGCTTACCTTGTCCCTAATAGATGATCAGGTAGTTAGGGCTTACCTTGTCCCTAATGGATGATCAGGTAGTTAGGGCTTACCTTGTCCCTAATGGATGATCAGGTAGTTAGGGCTTACCTTGTCCCTAATGGATGATCAGGTAGTTAGGGCTTACCTTGTCCCTAATGGATGATCAGGTAGTTAGGGCTTACCTTGTCCCTAATGGATGATCAGGTAGTTAGGGCTTACCTTGTCCCTAATGGATGATCAGGTAGTTAGGGCTTACCTTGTCCCTAATGGATGATCAGGTAGTTAGGGCTTACCTGGTCCCTAATGGATGATCAGGTAGTTAGGGCTTACCTTGTCCCTAATGGATGATCAGGTAGTTAGGGCTTACCTTGTCCCTAATGGATGATCAGGTAGTTAGGGCTTACCTTGTCCCTAATGGATGATCAGGTAGTTAGGGCTTACCTTGTCCCTAATAGATGATCAGGTAGTTAGGGCTTACCTTGTCCCTAATAGATGATCAGGTAGTTAGGGCTTACCTTGTCCCTAATAGATGATCAGGTAGTTAGGGCTTACCTTGTCCCTAATAGATGATCAGGTAGTTAGGGCTTACCTTGTCCCTAATGGATGATCAGGTAGTTAGGGCTTACCTTGTCCCTAATGGATGATCAGGTAGTTAGGGCTTACCTTGTCCCTAATGGATGATCAGGTAGTTAGGGCTTACCTGGTCCCTAATAGATGATCAGGTAGTTAGGGCTTACCTTGTCCCTAATAGATGATCAGGTAGTTAGGGCTTACCTTGTCCCTAATGGATGATCAGGTAGTTAGGGCTTACCTGGTCCCTAATAGATGATCAGGTAGTTAGGGCTTACCTTGTCCCTAATAGATCTATAGATTCTCAAACTGTCAACTTCATATCTAGAAGTGTCACTGCTCAATGTTAATTTATTAAACACCCCTCTCTGACCAAGCAGTATTTTAGCACTCAGTAAATTGTATTCTGTTCTTCGGGCTCTGGTGGGTACAGGGACATCCTCTCTGGGTTAGGGTTGTATTACTGTCCTCTCCCAGGCTCTGGTGGGTACCCGGACATCCTCTCTGGGTTAGGGTTGTATTACTGTGTCCTCTCCCAGGCTCTGGTGGGTACAGGGACATCCTCTCTGGGTTAGGGTTGTATTACTGTGTCCTCTCCCAGGCTCTGGTGGGTACAGGGACATCCTCTCTGGGTTAGGGTTGTATTACTGTGTCCTCTCCCAGGCTCTGGTGGGTACAGGGACATCCTCTCTGGGTTAGGGTTGTATTAAAAGCTGTTTTACTGTGTCCTCTCCCAGGCTCTGGTGGGTACCGGGACATCCTCTCTGGGTTACATGGACCTGCTCCGTATGCTGACCGGTCCAGTCTACGCCCAGAGTGCTGCTCTAACACACAAACAGTCCTACTACTCTATCGCTAAATGTGTGGCCGCCCTGACCCGCGCCTGTCCTGATGTAGGTTCACTGTTCTGCTGACCTTCCTGTGTTATGTTTGTATTTATGTTCTCCTGGACTTTCAGACCTCCTTCCTGTGTTCTGTTCTCCTGGAGGACTTTCATACCTCCTTCCTGTGTTCTGTTCTCCTGAAGGACATTCAGACCTCCTTCCTGTGTTCTGTTCTCCTGAAGGACATTCAGACCTCCTTCCTGCGTTCTGTTCTCCTGAAGGACATTCAGACCTCCTTCCTGTGTTCTGTTCTCCTGAAGGACATTCACACCTCCTTCCTGTGTTCTGTTCTCCTGAAGGACATTCAGACCTCCTTCCTGTGTTCTGTTCTCCTGAAGGACATTCAGACCTCCTTCCTGTGTTCTGTTCCCCTGAAGGACATTCAGACCTCCTTCCTGTGTTCTGTTCTCCTGAAGGACATTCAGACCTCCTTCCTGTGTTCTGTTCTCCTGAAGGACATTCAGACCTCCTTCCTGTGTTCTGTTCCCCTGAAGGACATTCAGACCTCCTTCCCGTGTTCTGTTCTCCTGAAGGACATTCAGACCTCCTTCCCGTGTTCTGTTCTCCTGAAGGACATTCAGACCTCCTTCCCGTGTTCTGTTCTCCTGAAGGACTTTCAGATCTCCTTCCCGTGTTCTGTTCTCCTGAAGGACATTCAGACCTCCTTCCTGTGTTCTGTTCCCCTGAAGGACATTCAGACCTCCTTCCTGTGTTCTGTTCCCCTGAAGGACATTCAGACCTCCTTCCTGTGTTCTGTTCTCCTGAAGGACATTCAGACCTCCTTCCTGTGTTCTGTTCTCCTGAAGGACATTCAGACCTCCTTCCCGTGTTCTGTTCCCCTGAAGGACATTCAGACCTCCTTCCTGTGTTCTGTTCTCCTGAAGGACATTCAGACCCCCTTCCTGTGTTCTGTTCTCCTGAAGGACATTCAGACCCCCTTCCTGTGTTCTGTTCTCCTGAAGGACATTCAGACCTCCTTCCTGTGTTCTGTTCCCCTGAAGGACATTCAGACCTCCTTCCTGTGTTCTGTTCTCCTGAAGGACATTCAGACCCCCTTCCTGTGTTCTGTTCCCCTGAAGGACATTCAGACCTCCTTCCTGTGTTCTGTTCTCCTGAAGGACATTCAGACCTCCTTCCTGTGTTCTGTTCCCCTGAAGGACATTCAGACCTCCTTCCTGTGTTCTGTTCTCCTGAAGGACATTGACCTCCTTCCTGTGTTCTGTTCCCCTGAAGGACATTCAGACCTCCTTCCTGTGTCCTGTTCTCCTGAAGGACATTCAGACCTCCTTCCTGTGTTCTGTTCTCCTGAAGGACATTCAGACCTCCTTCCTGTGTTCTGTTCCCCTGAAGGACATTCAGACCTCCTTCCTGTGTTCTGTTCTCCTGAAGGACATTTATTGCCTTTTTTGTATTGGTGTTTTTTTTCAATCTCAGATTTTTGGTTTGATTATTTCCTCTTTTTTTTGTTTCTTTTTGTTTGTTCATCATCTTAACATAATGTTTTATAATGTGATCACTGCCCTAAAGCTTTTTTCCATATTTAATGCATTTTAAATAAAGCTGGATTTGTATTTGTAGGAGGGTCCTGCTGTGGTAGGCCAGTTCATCCAGGATGTGAAGAACTCTCGGTCGACAGACTCCATCAGGCTGCTGGCCCTGCTGTCACTGGGAGAGGTGGGTCACACTTTTTAAAAATACAAATACTAAAATTAACAAAAAAGTGTGTATGTGCATGTCCAAGGCTTTTTACGGTTGTGGGCCTCCCGAGTGGCGCAGTGGTCTAAGTAGCTGTGTCATTAGAGATTCTGGGTTCGAGTCCAGGCTCTGTCGCAGCCCGGCCGCGACCGGGAGACCCATGGGGCGGTGCACAATTGGCCCAGGGTCGTCCGGGTTACAGGGAGGGTTTCGCCGGCAGGGATGTCCTTGTCCCATCGTGCACTAGCGACTCCTTTGGCGGGCCGGGTGCAGTGCACGTTGACCTGGTCGCCAGGTGTACGGTGTTTTCTCTGACACATTGGTGCAGTTGGCTTCCGGGGTTAAGTAGGCGTTGTGGGAAGAAGCAGTGCGGCTTGGTTGGGTTGTGTTTCGGGAGGACCCACGGCCCCTGACCTTCGCCTCTCCCGAGTCCGTACGGGAGTTGCAGTGCTGAGACAAGACTGTAACTATCAATTGGATACCACGAAATTGGGGAGAAAAAGGGGTACAAAAATTTGAGTTTTACTGCTGCTGGTAGTGGGACGAATAGTGGGTTTGATGGTAGTGGGACTAATAGTGGGTTTGCTGGTAGTGGAACTAATAGTGGGTTTGATGGTAGTGGGACTAATAGTGGGTTTGATGGTAGTGGAACTAATAGGGGTTTGATGGTAGTGGGACTAATAGTGGGTTTGATGGTAGTGGGACGAATAGTGGGTTTGATGGTAGTGGGACGAATAGTGGGTTTGATGGTAGTGGGACGAATAGTGGGTTTGATGGTAGTGGGACGAATAGTGGGTTTGATGGTAGTGGGACGAATAGTGGGTTTGATGGTAGTGGGACTAATAGTGGGTTTGCTGGTAGTGGAACTAATAGTGGGTTTGATGGTAGTGGGACTAATAGTGGGTTTGATAGTAGTGGAACTAATAGGGGTTTGATGGTAGTGGGACTAATAGTGGGTTTGATGGTAGTGGGACGAATAGTGGGTTTGATGGTAGTGGGACTAATAGTGGGTTTGATGGTAGTGGGACTAATTGTGGGTTTGATGGTAGTGGGACTAATAGTGGGTTTGATGGTAGTGGGACTAATAGTGGGTTTGATGGTAGTGGGACTAATAGTGGGTTTGATGGTAGTGGGACGAATAGTGGGTTTGATGGTAGTGGGATGAATAGTGGGCTTGATGGTAGTGGGACGAATAGTGGGTTTGATGGTAGTGGGACGAATTGTGGGTTTGATGGTAGTGGGACTAATAGTGGGTTTGATGGTAGTGGGACTAATAGTGGGTTTGATGGTAGTGGGACTAATAGTGGGTTTGATGGTAGTGGGACGAATAGTGGGTTTGATGGTAGTGGGACGAATAGTGGGTTTGATGGTAGTGGGACGAATAGTGGGTTTGATGGTAGTGGGACGAATAGTGGGTTTTGATGGTAGTGGGACGAATAGTGGGTTTGATGGTAGTGGGACGAATAGTGGGTTTGATGGTAGTGGGACTAATAGTGAGTTTGATGGTAGTGGGACTAATAGTGGTAGTGGGACTAATAGTGGGTTTGATGGTAGTGGAACTAATAGTGGGTTTGATGGTAGTGGGACTAATAGTGGGTTTGATGGTAGTGGGACTAATAGTGGGTTTGATGGTAGTGGGACTAATAGTGGGTTTGATGGTAGTGGGACTAATAGTGGGTTTGATGGTAGTAGGCTGGTATCAGATGTCGTGACTAGTATCAGTAGTGAAGGAATCATTCACAATGTCTCTGTGGTAGGTGGGACACCACGTAGACCTGAGCGGCCAACCGGAGCTCAAGACGGTCATCCTGGACGCCTTCTCTTCCTCCTCCGAAGAGGTCAAGTCTGCCGCATCCTACGCCCTGGGATCCATCGCCGTGGGCAACCTACCGGAATACCTGCCCTTCGTTCTGGGGGAGATCTCGGGACAGCCCAAGAGGCAGTATCTGCTGCTTCACTCGCTCAAAGAGATCATCAGGTAGGACAGTCCGGCGGGTTAGAGAGGTGTGGAACCCACCCGAAAGGTCGCTGGTTCGAGTCCCGGGGTCGGGGTGACTGAACTGGCTAATTGCGCGGGGTTGCTGTTTTCACCTTGTGACCAACATGGCATCTCTGTTCTGTTCTCTCCAGCTCGGCGTCCGTGACGGGTCTGAAACTTTATGTCGAGGGTGTGTGGACCCTGCTGTTGAAGCACTGTGAGTGTGCCGAGGAGGGCACCAGGAACGTGGTAGCAGAATGTCTGGGGAAACTCACCCTCATAGACCCAGAAACCCTGCTGCCCAGACTTAAAGGATACCTGCTCTCAGGTGAGGAACGGGAACGTGGTAGCAGAATGTCTGGGGAAACTCACCCTCATAGACCCAGAAACCCTGCTGCCCAGACTTAAAGGATACCTGCTCTCAGGTGAGGAACAGGAACGTGGTAGCAGAATGTCTGGGGAAACTCACCCTCATAGACCCAGAAACCCTGCTGCCCAGACTTAAAGGATACCTGCTCTCAGGTATCAGGTGGTTTTCATTGGCCCGTTTTGATTGGCAAGACTTGATAAAAAATATATATAATAATATTTAAATACAGGTGGTTCATTGTGCATGATATGAATAATTTCATGTAAAGAAATATGACCTGGGTATTAGTTTACTATGATATTGCGGGTGTGTGATGTGAAATATTAATGTTTCCTGTCTCCAGGATCATCATATGCCAGAAGCTCAGTCGTGACAGCAGTGAAGTTCACCATCTCAGACCACCCACAGACAATAGACCCTCTCCTGAAAAACTGCATAGGTGTGTCTCATCTCTACTATTTCATCTATCCCATCGCTATCTACTGCTAACCTGTCCTCTTTGACTACTGCAATGGTATCTATATCTGAATGTTGTTACTGAGACAGGCAGACTGCTATGGTATCTATATCTGAATGTTGTTACTGAGACAGGCAGACTGCTATGGTATCTATATCTGAATGTTGTTACTGAGACAGGCAGACTGCTATGGTATCTGTATCTGAATGTTGTTACTCAGACAGGCAGACTGCTATGGTATCTATATCTGAATGTTGTTACTGAGACAGGCAGACTGCTATGGTATCTGAATGTTGTTACTGAGACAGGCAGTCTGCTATGGTATCTATATCTGAATGTTGTTACTGAGACAGGCAGACTGCTATGGTATCTATATCTGAATGTTGTTACTGAGACAGGCAGACTGCTATGGTATCTATATCTGAATGTTGTTACTGAGACAGGCAGACTGCTATGGTATCTGTATCTGAATGTTGTTACTGAGACAGGCAGACTGCTATGGTATCTATATCTGAATGTTGTTACTGAGACAGGCAGACTGCTATGGTATCTGTATCTGAATGTTGTTACTGAGACAGGCAGACTGCTATGGTATCTATATCTGAATGTTGTTACTGAGACAGGCAGACTGCTATGGTATCTGAATGTTGTTACTGAGACAGGCAGACTGCTATGGTATCTATATCTGAATGTTGTTACTGAGACAGGCAGACTGCTATGGTATCTATATCTGAATGGTTTTACTGAGACAGGCAGACTGCTATGGTATCTGAATGTAGTTACTGAGACAGGCAGACTGCTATGGTATCTGAATGTTGTTACTGAGACAGGCAGACTGCTATGGTATCTATATCTGAATGTTGTTACTGAGACAGGCAGACTGCTATGGTATCTATATCTGAATGTTGTTACTGAGACAGGCAGACTGCTATGGTATCTATATCTGAATGTTGTTACTGAGACAGGCAGACTGCTATGGTATCTGAATGTTGTTACTGAGACAGGCAGTCTGCTATGGTATCTATATCTGAATGTTGTTACTGAGACAGGCAGACTGCTATGGTATCTGTATCTGAATGTTGTTACTGAGACAGGCAGACTGCTATGGTATCTGTATCTGAATGTTGTTACTGAGACAGGCAGACTGCTATGGTATCTGAATGTTGTTACTGAGACAGGCAGACTGTATCTAATGACAAACTGACCCTAGCCCCCGGCACAGATTATTACAGCATAAATACAGTGCATTCAGAAAGTATTCAGACCCCTTGACTTTTTCCACATTTTGTTACGTTACAGCCTTATTCTAATATGGATTAAATATTAGTTTTTCCCCCCTCGTCAATCTACACACAATACCCCATAATGACATCACAATACCCCATAATGACATTTTTACAAATGTATAAAAAAAGAAAATATAACATTTACATAAGTATTCAGACCCTTTACTCAGTACTTTGTTGAAGCACCTTTGGCAACGATTACAGCCTTCAGTCTTCTTGGGTTTGGGTTTCTCTGCAGATCCTCCCAAACTCTGTCAGGTTGGATGGGAAGTGTTGCTGCACAGCTATTTTCAGGTTTCTCCAGAGATGTTCGATCGGGTTCAAGTCCGGGCTCTGGCTGGGCCACTAAAGGACATTCAGAGACTTGTCCCGAAGCCACTCCTGCGTTGTCTTGGCTGCCTGCTTAGGGTCGTTGTCCTGTTGGAAGGTGAACCTTCTCCCCAGTCTGAGGTCATGAGCGCTCTGGAGCAGGTTTTCATCAAGGCTATCTCTGTACTTTGTTCCGTTCATCTTTCCCTCGATCCTGACTAGTCTCCCAGTCCCTGCCGCTGAAAAACACCCCCACAGCATGATGCTGCCACCACCATGCTTCACCGTAGGGATGGTGCCAGGTTTCCTCCAGACGTGATGCTGCCACCACCATGCTTCACCGTAGGGATGGTGCCAGGTTTCCTCCAGACGTGACGCTTGCCATTCAGGCCAAAGAGTTCAATCTTGGTTTCATCAGACCAGACAAATCTTGTTTCTCAAGGTCTGAGAGTCTTTAGGTGCCTTTTGGGAAACTTCAAGCAGGCTGTCATGTGCCTTTTACTGAAGAGTGGCTTCCGTCTGACCACTCTACCCTAAAGGCCTGATTGGTGGAGTGCTGCAGAGATGGTTGTTCTTCTGGAACTGTGGAGCTCTGTCAGAGTGACTTTCGGGTTCTTGGTCACCTCCCTGACCAAAGCCCTTCTCCCCCGATTGCTCAGTTGGGCCGGGTGGCCAGCTTAAGGAAGAGTCTTGGTGGTTCCAAACTTCTTCCATTTCAGAATGATGCAGAAATAGTACCCTTTCCCAGATCTGTGCCTCGACACGATCGTCTCTCGGAGCTTTACGAACAATTCCTTCGACCTCCATGGCTTGGTTTTTGCTCTGACATGCACTATCAAATGTAGGACCTTTATAAAGACAGGCGTGTGCCTTTCCAAATCATGTCCAATCAATTGAATTTACCACAGGTTGGACTCCAATCAAGTTGTTAGAAACATCTCAAGGATGATCGATGGAAACAGGATGCACCTGAGCTCAATGTCTCTTTAGTCTCATAGCAAAGGGTCTGAATACTTATGTAAATAAGGTATTTCTGTTTTTTATTTGTAAGCCTGTTTTCGCTTTGCCATGATGGGGTATTGTGATGTCATGATGGGGTATTGTGATGTCATTATGGGGTATTGTGATGTCATTATGGGGTATTGTGTGTAGATTGATGAGGGGATATTTATTTAATACATTTTAGAATAAGGCTGTAATGTAACAAAATGTGGAACAAGGGGAAGGGGTCTGAATAGTTTCATAATTCACTGTACTGGAGACCGAGACTGATGTTTTTACTGAGACACACTGAGGAAATATAGACGAGAGGAGCTTTTCATTTGACTTGTCGTATACTGATGTTCATTGTATATGTGAAAGGTTCATTGTGACCGACTGTGTTGTTCTGTATTCCAGGTGACTTCTTGAAGACGTTGGAGGACCCGGACCTGAACGTGCGGCGGGTTGCCCTGGTAACCTTCAACTCCGCAGCCCATAATAAGCCCTCTCTCATCAGAGACCTACTGGATACGGTCCTGCCACACCTCTACAACGAGACCAAAGTCCGCAAGGAACTCATCAGAGAGGTACGGGACGAACCAAGCTGATGTTTCCTCTCCTTTTCTGCTTCCGTATTCACACCTTCTGTCGTTCTTCATCTACTCTTCCCTTGTTTTCTGTTGTCCCTAGGTTGACATGGCTTTCATTGGTGCTTCCCTTCCTTCCTTCCTTCCTTCCTTCCTTCCTTCCTTCCTTCCTTCCTTCCTTCCTTCCTTCCTTCTTTCCTTTGTCTGTTATTCTTCTGTCGTTCTTCATCTACTCTTCCCTTGTTTTCTGTTATCCCTAGGTTGACATGGCTTTCATTGGTGCTTCCCTTCCTTCCTTCCTTCCTTCCTTCCTTCCTTCCTTCCTTCCTTCCTTCCTTCCTTCCTTCCTTCCTTCCTTTGTCTGTTATCCTTCTGTCATTCTTCATCTACTCTTCCCTAGGTTGACATGGCTTTCATTGGTGCTTCACCTCCTTGTTCCTGCTTCCTTCCTCCCTCCCTTCCTTTTGTGTTTTGTTTTTTTAAGGTTTTAAGTTTTATTGACAAAGGATTTACTTGCAATTCTTGTCCTCTGTCGTCCTACTTTTAGTTGAGTTACTTTAGATAAGAGGGTCTTCTCCCCCCAGGTTGAGATGGGTCCCTTTAAACACACAGTGGATGAGGGTCTTCTAAATTACCTGTCTTCTCCCCCCAGGTTGAGATGGGTCCCTTTAAACACACAGTGGACGATGGTCTGGACATAAGGAAGGCAGCGTTTGAGTGCATGTACACACTCTTGGACAGCTGTCTAGACAGACTAGACATCTTTGAGTTCCTCAACCACGTAGAAGACGGACTCAAGGACCATTACGACATCAAGGTATCCTGAACAGCTTCCTGACAGGACTCCGTTATATTTCAACAATAGCCTGCCTGGAGAGAGAGGTAGTCTGTATGTAGATCAGACAACAGGAGAGAGGTAGTCTGTATGTAGATCAGACAACAGGAGAGAGGGAGGTAGTCTGTATGTAGATCAGACAACAGGAGAGAGGGAGGTAGTCTGTATGTAGATCAGACAACAGGAGAGAGGGAGGTAGTCTGTATGTAGATCAGACAACAGGAGAGAGGGAGGTAGTCTGTATGTAGATCAGACAACAGGAGAGAGGGAGGTAGTCTGTATGTAGATCAGACAACAGGAGAGAGGGAGGTAGTCTGTATGTAGATCAGACAACAGGAGAGAGGGAGGTAGTCTGTATGTAGATCAGACAACAGGAGAGAGGGAGGTAGTCTGTATGTAGATCAGACAACAGGAGAGAGGGAGGTAGTCTGTATGTAGATCAGACAACAGGAGAGAGGGAGGTAGTCTGTATGTAGATCAGACAACAGGAGAGAGGGAGGTAGTCTGTATGTAGATCAGACAACAGGAGAGAGGGAGGTAGTCTGTATGTAGATCAGACAACAGGAGAGAGGGAGGTAGTCTGTATGTAGATCAGACAACAGGAGAGAGGGAGGTAGTCTGTATGTAGATCAGACAACAGGAGAGAGGGAGGTAGATCCGTATGTAGATCAGACAACAGGAGAGAGGGAGGTAGATCCGACAACGGGAGAGAGGGAGGTAGATCAGACAACAGGAGAGAGAGGTAGTCTGTATGTAGATCAGACAACAGGAGAGAGGGGGGTAGATCAGACAACAGGAGAGAGGGAGGTAGATCAGACAACAGGAGAGAGGGAGGTAGATCAGACAACAGGAGAGAGGGAGGTAGATCCGACAACGGGAGAGAGGGAGGTAGATCAGACAACAGGAGAGAGAGGTAGTCTGTATGTAGATCAGACAACAGGAGAACGGGGGGTAGATCAGACAACAGGAGAGAGGGGGGTAGATCAGACAACAGGAGAGAGGGAGGTAGATCAGACAACAGGAGAGAGGGAGGTAGATCAGACAACGGGAGAGAGGGAGGTAGATCAGACAACGGGAGAGAGGGAGGTAGACCCGACAACAGGAGAGAGGGAGGTAGATCAGACAACAGGAGAGAGGGAGGTAGATCAGACAACGGGAGAGAGGGAGGTAGATCAGACAACAGGAGAGAGGGAGGTAGATCAGACAACAGGAGAGAGGGAGGTAGATCAGACAACAGGAGAGAGGGAGGTAGATCAGACAACAGGAGAGAGGGAGGTAGATCAGACAACAGGAGAGAGGGAGGTAGATCAGACAACAGGAGAGAGGGAGGTAGATCAGACAACAGGAGAGAGGGAGGTAGATCAGACAACAGGAGAGAGGGAGGTAGACCCGACAACAGGAGAGAGGGAGGTAGACCCGACAAC